>NW_025728419.1:460000-507917 GCF_021461385.2 Schistocerca piceifrons
CACTTGTCTAGAAGGGGATTTGCTGCCTCGGGTTCCATGTGTTCCGTGTCCTGAGTGTCTAGATTTTCGAATCCGACGATATACTGATAGTTAATTGTAACGTTCATGGCCTCCTAATGACGATGCAGCACTCAAATTGCGTCGCGATTCAATACATCGTCCTCCAGCGGACTGGTCTCCAAGGGGATATCGTTGCCACGGGCACCTTATGTGAGTCTAGATTTTAGAATCCGACGAAAAACTGATAGATAATTCTAACATTCAGGGCCTCCTAATGACGATGGAAACTCAAATTGCGTCGGGATCAGATACATCGTTCTCCAGGCGACTTGTCTCCAAGGGTCTATTGTTGCCTCGGGCACTATATGATCGTTCTCCAGTGAGTCTAGATTTTCGAACCCGACGAAAAACTGATAGTTAATTGTAACGTTCAGAGCCTCCTAATGACGATGGAACACTCAAATTCCGTCGCGATCCAATACATCGTCCTCCAGCCGACTTGTCTCCAAGGGTCAATAGCTACCTCGGGCACCTTATGATCGTTCTGCTGTGAGTCTAGATTTTCGAACCCGACGCAAAACTGATAGTTAATTGTAACGATCAGGGCCTCCTAATGACCATGGAACACTCAAATTGCGTAGAGATTCAATACATCGGCCTCCAGCCGACTTGTCTCCAAGGGTCTATTGCTGCCTCGGACGCCTTATGGTCGTTCTCCTGTGGGTCTAGATTTTCGAATCCGACGCAAAAATGATAGTTAATTGTAACGTTCAGTGCCTCCTAATGACGAAACACTCAAATTGCGTCGAGATTAATTACATCGTCCTCCAGCCGACTTGTCTCCATGAGGATATTACTGCCTCGGGCCTCTTTTGTTCGCCCTCCTGTGAGTCTAGATTTTCGAATCCGGCGCGAAACTGTTAATTGTAACGTTCAGGGTTTCCTAATGACGATGGAACACTCAAATTGCGTCGAGATTTAATGCACCGGGATTCAGCCGATTTGTCTCCAAGGGTCTACTGCTGCCTCGGGCACCGTATGGTCGTTCCCCTGTGAGCCTACATTTTAGAATCCGACGCGAAACTGATAGTTAATTGTAACGTTCAGGGCCTCCTAATGACGATAGAACACTCAAATTGCGTCGTGATTCAATACATCGACCTCCAACCGACTTGTCTAACTGCCTCGGGCTCCATGTAGTCCGTCTCGTGTAAGTCTAGATTTTTGAATCCGACGCGAAACTGACAGTTAATTGTAACTTTCAGGGCCTCCGAATGACGATGGAGCGCTCAAATTGCGTCGCGATTCAATACATCGTCCTCCAGCGGACTGGTCTCCAAGGGGATATTGCTGCCTCGTGCACCTTATGGTCCGTCTCCTGTGAGTCTAGATTTTCGAATCCGACGCGAAACTGATAGTTAATTGTAACGTTCAGAGCCTCCTAATGACGATGGAACACTCAAATTGCGTCGAGATTAAATACATCGTCATCCAGCCGACTTGTCTCCATGGGGATATTACTACCTCGGGCCTCTTATGTTCGCTCTCCAGTGAGTCTAGATTTTCGAATCCGACGCGAAACTGATTGTTAATTGTAACGTTCAGGGCTTCCTAATGCCCGAGGCAGCAATAGACCCTTGGAGACAAGTCGGCTGAAGGACGTTGAATTGATTCTCAACGCAATTTGAGTGTTTCATCGTCATTAGGAGGCCCTGAATGTTACAATTAACAATCAGTTTTGCGTCGAATTACAAAATGTAGACTCACAGGAGAACGACCATAAGCTGCCCGAGGCAGCAATAGACCCGTGGAGACAAGTCGGCTGAGAGCGCTGTATTGAATCTCGACGCAATTTGAGTGTTCCATCGTCATTAGGTGGCCCTGAACGTTACAAATAACTATCAGTTTTGCGTCGGATTTGAAAATCTAGACTCACAGGAGAACGACCATAAGGTGCACCCTTTGAGACAAGTCGGCTGAATAACGATGTATTGAATCTCGACGCAATTTGAATGTTCCATCGTCATTAGGAGGCCCTGAACGTTGCAATTAACTATCAGTTTCGCGTCGGATTCAAAAATCTAGTCGCACCGGAGAACGACCATAAGGTGCCCGAGGCAGCAATAGACCCTTGGAGACAAGTCGGCTGGAGGCCCATGTATTGAATCTCGACACAATTTGAGTGTTCCATCATCATTAGGAGGTGCTGAACGTTGCAATTAACTATCAGTTTCGCGTCGGATTCAAAAATCTAGTCTCACCGGAGAACGACCATAAGGTGCCCGAGGCAGCAATAGACCCTTGGAGACAAGTCGGCTGAAGAACGATGTATTGAATCTCGACGCAATTTGAATGTTTCATCGTAACTAGGAGGCCCTGAATGTTACAATTAACTATCAGTTTTTCGTCGGATTCGAAAATCTAGACTCACTGGAGACGGACCATAAGGTGCACGAAGCAGCAATATCCCCTTGGGGACCAGTCCGCTGGAAGACGATGTATTGAGTCGCGACGCAATTAGAGTGCCCCATCGTAATTAGGAGGCCCTGAACGTTACAATTAACTATCAGTTTCGCGTCTGATTCGAAAATCTAGACTCACAGGAGAACGATCATAAGGTGCCCGAGGCAGCAATAGCCCTTTGGAGTCATGTCGGCTGGAGGACGATGTATTGACTCTCGACGCAATTTGAGTGTTCCATCGTCAATAGGAGGCCCTGAACGTTACAATTAACAATCAGTTTTGCATCGGATTAGAAAATCTAGACTCACAGGAGAACGACCATAAGGTGCCCGAGGCAGCGATATCCCTCTGGAGACAAGTCGGCAGGAGGACGATGTAGTGAATCTCGACGCAATTTGAGTGTTCCATCGTCATTAGGATGTGCTGAACGTTGCAATTAACTACCATATTTGCGTCGGATTCGTAATTCTAGACTCACAGGTAAAGGACCATATGGTGCCGAGGCAGCAATATCACCTTCAAGGCAAGTCGGCTGGAGGTCGATGTATTGAATCTCGACGCAATTTGAGTGATCCATCGTCGATAGGAGGCCCGGAAAATAACAATTAACTATCAGTTTTTCGTCGGATTCTAAAATCTAGACTCACAGGGGAACGAATATAAGGTTCCCGAGGCAGCCATTGACGCTTGTAGACAAATCGGCTGAATGCCGATGTATTGACTCTCGAGGCAATTTGAATGATCCATCGTCATTAGGAGGCCCTGAATGTTACAATTAACTATCAGTTTTACGTCGGATTCGAAAATCTAGACTCACTGGAGACGGACCATAAGGTGCCCGACTCAGCAATATCCCCTAGGAGACCAGTCCGCTGGAGCACGATGTATTGAATCGCGACGCAATTTGAGTGCTCCATCGTCATTAGGAGGCCCTGAACTATCCGTTTCGCGTCGGATTCGAAAGTCTGGACTCACAGGAGAAGGACCATACGGTGCCCGAGGCAGCAATATCCCCTAGGAACAAGTCGGCTGGAAGACGATGTATTGAATCTCGACGCAATTTGAGTCTTCCATCGTCATTATGAGGCCCTGATCGTTACAATTAACTAACTGTTTTGCGCCGGATTCGAAAATCTAGACTCATAGGAGAACGACCATAAGGAGCCCGAGGCAGCAATAGACTCTTGGAGACAAGTCGGCTGAAGGACGATGTGTTGCATCTCGACGCAATTTGAGTGTCCCATCGTCATTAGGAGTCCCTGAACGTTACAATTAACTATCAGTTTCGCGTCTGATTCGAAAATCTAGACTCACAGGAGACGGACCACATGGAGCCCGAGGCGGCAATATCCCCTTGTAGTCAAGTCGGCTGGAGGTCGATGTATTGAATCTCGACGCAATTTGAGTGTTCCATCGTCAATAGGACGCGCTGAACGTTACATTTAATAATCAGCTTCGCGTCGGATTAGAAAATTTAGACTCACAGGAGAACGACCATAAGATGCCCGAGGCAGCAATAGACCCTTGGAGAAAAGTCGGCTGAAGGACGATGTATTGAATCTCGACGCAATTTGAGTGTTCCATCATCTTTAGGAGGCCCTGAAAGTTACAATTAACAATTAATTTCGCGTCGGATTCGAAAATCTAGACTCACAGGAGACGGACGACATGGAGCCCGAGGCGGCAATATCCCCATGTAGACAAGTCTGCTGCAGGTAGATGTATTGACTCTCGACACAACTAGAGTGTTTGATCGTCATTAGGAGGCGCTGAACGTTACAATTAACAATCAGTTTCTGGTCGGATTTGAAAAGCTAGACTCACAGGAGAGCGACCATAAGAAGCCCGAACCAGCAATATCGCCATGGAGACAAGTCGGCTAGAAGACGATATATTGAATCTCGACGCAATTTGTGTTTTCCATCGTTATTAGGAGGCCCTGAATGTTACAATTAACTATAAGTTTTCGTCGGATTCGAAAATCTAGACTCACTAGAGACGGACCATAAGGTCCGGAAGTAGCAATATCCCCTTGGAGACCAGTCCGCTGGAGGACGATGTATTGACTCTCGACACAATTTGAGTGTTCCATCGTCAATAGGAGGCACTGAACCTTACAATTAACTATCATTTTAGCGTTGGATTCGAAAATCTACTCACAGGAGAAGTTCATAGTGTGCCCGAGACAGCAATATCCCCTTGAATACAAGTCGGCTGTAGGTCGATGTATTGAATCTCGACGCAATTTGAGTGTTCCATCGTCATTAGGAGACCCTGAACGTTACAATTAACTATCAGTTATGCGTCGGATTCGAAAATCTAGACTCACAGGAGAACGACCATAAGGTGCCCGAGGCAGCAACAGACCCTTGGAGACAAGTTGGCTGGAGGCCGCTGTATTGAATATTGACGCAATTTGAGTGTTCCATCGTCATTAGGAGTCGCTGAACGTTACAATTAACTATCATTTTTGAGTCGGATTCGAAAATCTGGACTCACAGGAGAACGACCATAAGGTGCCCGAGGCAGCAATAGATCTTTGGAGACAGATCGGCTGGAGGACGATGTATTGACTCTCGACGCAATTTGAGTGTTCCATTGTAACTAGGAGGACCTGAATGTTACAATTAACTATAAGTTTTTCGTCGGATTCGAATATCTAGACTCACTAGAGACGGACCATAAGGTCCGGAAGCAGCAATATCCCCTTGGAGACCAGTCCGCTGGAGGACGATGTATTGAATCGCGACGCAAATTGAGTGTTCCATCGTCTTTAGGAGGCCATGAAAACTTCAATTAACTATCAGTTTCGCGTCGGATTCGAAAATTAAGACTCACAGGAGACTGACCACATGAAGCCCTAGGCGGCAATATCCCCAAGAAAACAAGTCAGCTGGAAGACGATATATTGAATCTCGACGCAATTAGAGTGTTCCATCGTAATTAGGAGGCCCTGAACGTTACAATTAACTATGAGTTTTGCATCGGATTCGAAAATCTAGACTCACAGGTGAACGATCATAAGGTGCCCGAGGCGGCAATATCCCCTTGTAGACAAATCGGCTGGAGGTCGATGTATTGACTCTCGACACAATCTTAGTGTTCCATCGTAAATAAGACGCTCTGAATGTTACAATTAACTATAAGTTATTCGTCGGATTCGAAAATCCAGACTCACTGGAGACGGACCATAAGGTTCCGGAAGCAGCAATATCCCCTTGGAGACAAGTCCGCTGGAAGACGATGTATTTAATCGCGACGGAATTTGAGTGCTCCATCGTCATTTTGAGGCCCTGAACGTATAATTAACTATCATTATCGCGTCGGATTCGAAAATCTAGACTTACATGTGAACGATCATAAGGTGCCCCAGGCAGCAATAGTCGCTTGGAGACAAGACGGCTGGAGGACGATGTTTTGGATCGCGACGCAATTTGAGTGTTACATCGTAACCAGGAGGCCCTGAATGTTAGAATTATCTATAAGTTTTTCGTCGGATTGGAAATTCTAGACTCACTGGAGACGGACCCTAAGGTTCCGGAAGCAGCAGTATCCCCTTGGAGACCAGTCCGCTGGAGGACGATGTATTGGATCGCGACGCAATTTGAGTGTCCCTTCGTATCTAGGAGGCCATGTATGTTATAATTAACTATTAGTTTTTCGTCGGATTCGAAAATATAGACTCACTGGAGTCGGACCATAAGGTTCCGGAAGCAGCAATATCCCCTTGGACACCAGTCCGCTGGAGGACGATGTATTGAATCGCGACGCAATTTGAGTGCTCCATCGTCTTTTGGAGGCCCTGAACATTACAAATAACTATCAGTTTCGCGTCGGATTCGAAAATCTAGACTCACAGGAGACAGACCACATGGAACCCGAGGCGGCAATATCCCCTTGTAGACAAGTCGGCTGGAGGCCGATGTATTGACTCTCGACACAATCTTAGTGTTCCATCGTTATTTGGAGGCATTGAACGTTACAATTAACAATCAGTTTCGCGTCGGATTTGAAAATCTAGACTCACAGGAGAGCGACCATAAGGAGCCCGAGGCAGCAATATACCCTTGAAAATAAGTCAGCTGGAAGACGATATATTCAATCTCGACGCAATTAGAGTGTTCCATCGTATTTAGGAGGCCCTGAACGTTACAATTGACTATGAGTTTTGCATCGGATTCGAAAATCTAGACTCACAGGTGAACGATCAGAAGGTGCCCGAGGCAGCAATAGACGCTTGGAGACAATTCGGCTGGTGGACGATGTATTGAATCGCGACGCAATTTGAGAGATCCATCGTCATTATGAGGCCCTGAACGTTACAATTAACTATCATTATCGCGTCGGAATCAAAAATCTAGACTTACAGGTGAACGATCATAAGGTGCCCCAGGCAGCAATAGACGCTTGGAACAAGTCGGCTGGAGGACGATGTTTTGGATCGCGACGCAATTTGAGTGTTCCATCGTAACTAGGAGGCCCTGAACGTTACAATTAACTATAAGTTTTTCGTCGGATTCGAAAATCTAGACTCACTGGAGACGGACCATAAGGTTCCGGAAGCAGAAATATCCCCTTGGAGACCAGGCCGCTGGAGGAAGATGTATTGAATCGCGACGCATTTTGAGTGCTCCATCGTCATTAGGAAACCCTGAACGTTACAATTATCTATCAGTTATGCGTCGGATTCGAAAATCTAGACTCACAGGAGAACGACCATAAGGTGCCCGAGGCAGCAACAGACCCTTGGAGACAAGTTGGCTGGAGGCCGCTGTATTGAATATTGATGCAATTTGAGTGTTCCATCGTCATTAGGAGGCCCTGAACGGTACAATTAACTATCAGTTTCGCTTCGGATTCGAAAATCTAAACTTACAGGAGAAGGACCGTATGGTGCCCGAGGCAGCAATATCCCCTTGGAGACAAGTCGCCTGAAGGACGATGTATTGAATCTCGACGCAATTTGAGTGTTTTGGAGGCCCTGAACATTACAATTAACTATCAGTTTCGCGTCGGATTCGAATATCTAGACTCACAGGAGACAGACCACATGGAGCCCGAGGCGGCAATATCCCCTTGTAGACAAGTCGGCTGGAGGTCGATGTATTGACTCTCGACACAATCTTAGTGTTCCATCGTCATTTGGGGGCATTGAACGTTACAATTAACAATCAGTTTCGCGTCGGATTTGAAAATCTAGACTCACAGGAGAGCGACCATAAGGAGCCCGAGGGAGCAATATCCCCAAGAAAACAAGTCAGCTGGAAGACGATATATTGAATATCGACGCAATTAGAGTGTTCCATCGTAATTAGGAGGCCCTGAACGTTACAATTGACTATGAGTTTTGCATCGGATTCGAAAATCTAGACTCACAGGTGAACGATCATAAGGTGCCCGAGGCACTCAAATTGCGTCGCGATTCAATACATCGTAACTAGGAGGCCCTGAATGTTACAATTAACTATAAGTTTTTCGTCGGATTGGAAATTCTAGACTCACTAGAGACGGACCTTAAGGTTCCGGAAGCAGCAGTATCCCCTTGGAGACCAGTCCGCTGGAGGACGATGTATATAATCGCGACGCATTTTGAGTGTTCCATCGTAACTAGGAGGCTATGTATGTTATAATTAACTATAAGTTTTTCGTCGGATTCGAAAATATAGACTCACTGGAGACGGACCATAAGGTTCCGGAAGCACCAATATCCCCATGGAGACCAGTCCGGTGGAGGACGATGTGTTGGATCGCGACGCAATTTGAGTGCTCCAGCGTCATTAGGAGACCCTGAACGGTACAATTAACTATCAGTTTCGCGTCGGATTCGAAAATCTAAACTTACAGGAGAAGGACCGTATGGTGCCCGAGGCAGCAATATCCCCTTGGAGACAAGTCGGCTGAAGGACGTTGTATTGAATCTCGACGCAATTTAAGTGTTCCATCGTCTTTAGGAGGCCCTGAACGTTACAATTAACTATTAGTTTTTCGTCGGATTCAAAAATCTAGACTCACTGGAGACGGACCATAAGGTTCCGGAAGCAGCAATATCCCCTTGGAGACCAGGCCGCTGGAGGACGATGTATTGAATCGCGACGCATTTTGAGTGCTCCATCGTCATTAGGAGGCACTGAACGTTACAATTAACTATCAGTTTTTCGTCGGATTCGAAAATCCTGACTCACTGGTGACGGACAATAAGGTGCCTGAGGCAGCACTATCCCATTGGAGACCAGTCCACTGGAGGTCGATGTATTGAATCTCGAAACAATTTGAGTGTTCCATCCTCATTAGAAGGCCCTGAACGTTACAATTAACTATCATTTTTGCGTCGGATTCGAAAATCTAGACACTCAGGAGAACGAACATTAGGTGCCCGAGGCAGCAATAGACCCTTCAGACAAGTCGGCTGGAAAACGATGTACTGACTCTCGAGGATATTTGAATGATCCATCGTCATTAGGACGCCCTGAATGTTACAATTAACTATCAGTTATTCGTCGGATTCGAAAATCTAGACTCACTGGAGACGGACCATAAGGTCCGGAAGCAGCAATATCCCCTTGGAGACCAGTCCGCTGGAGGACGATGTATTGAATCGCGACGCAATTTGAGTGTTCCATCGTCTTTAGGAGGCCATGAAAATTTCAATTAACTATCAGTTTCGCGTCGGATTCGAAAATCTAGACTCACAGGAGACGGACCACATGGAGCCCGAGGCGGCAATATCCCCTTGTAGACAAGTCGGCTGGAGGTCGATGTATTGACTCTCGACACAATCTTAGTGTTCCATCGTCATTAGGAGGCCCTGAACGTTACAATTAACAATCAGTTTCGCGTCGGATTTGAAAATCTAGACTCACAGGAGAGCGACCATAAGGAGCCCGAGGCAGCAATATCCCCATGAAAACAAGTCAGCTGGAAGACGATATATTGAATCTCGACGCAATTAGAGTGTTCCATCGTAATTAGGAGGCCCTGATCGTTACAATTAACTATGAGTTTTGCATCGGATTCGAAAATCTAGACTCACAGGTGAACGATCATAAGGTGCCCGAGGCGGCAATATCCCCTTGTAGACAAATCGGCTGGAGGTCGATGTATTGACTCTCGACACAATCTTAGTGTTCCATCGTAAATAGGACGCCCTGAATGTTACAATTAACAATAAGTTTTTCGTCGGATTCGAAAATCCAGACTCAGTGGAATCGGACAATAAGGTTCCGGAAGCAGCAATATCCCCTTGGAGACAAGTCCGCAAGAAGACGATGTATTGAATCGCGACGGAATTTGAGTGCTCCATCGTCATTTTGAGGCCCTGAACGTTACAATAAACTATCATTATCGCGTCGGATTCGAAAATCTAGACTTACAGGTGAAAGATCATAAGGTGCGCCAGGCAGCAATAGACGCTTGGAGACAAGTCGGCTGGAGGACGATGTTTTGGATCGCGACGCAATTTGAGTGTTCCATCGTAACTAGGAGGCCCTGGATGTTATAATTAACTATAAGTTTTTCGTCAGATTCGAAAATATAGACTCACTGGAGACGGACCATAAGGTTCCGGAAGCAGCAATATCCCCTTGGAGACCTGTCCGCTGGAAGACGGTGTATTGAATCGTGACGGAATTTGAGTGCTCCATCGTCATTATGAGGCCCTGAACGTTACAATTAACTATCAGTTTCGCTTCGGATTCGAAAATCTTGACTTATAGGAGAAGGACCGTATGGTGCCCGAGGCAGCAATATCACCTTGGAGAGAAATCAGCTGAAGGACGATGAATTGAATCTTGACGCAATTTGAGTGCTCCATCGTCATTATTAGGCCCTGAACGTTACAATTAACTATCATTATCCCGTCTGATTCGAAAAATCTAGTATTACACGTGAACGATCATAAGGTGCACCAGGCAGCAATAGACGATTGGAGCAAGTCGGCTGGAGGACGATGTTTTGGATCGGGACGCAATTAGAGTGTTCTATCGTAACTAGCAGGCCCTGAATGTTACAATTAACTATAAGTTTTTCGTCGGATTGGAAATTCTAGACTCACTGGACACGGACCTTAAGATTCCGGAAGCAGCAGTATCCCCTTGGAGACCAGTCCGCTGGAGGACGATGGATTGGATCGCGACGCAATTTGAGTGTTCCATCGTCATTAGGAGGCCCTGAACGTTACAATTAACTATCAGTTTTGCGTCGGATTAGAAAATCTAGAGTCACAGGAGAACGTCGATAAGGTGCCCGAAGCAGCAATAGACCCTTGGAGACAAGTCGGCTGGAGGACGATGTATTGAATCGCGACGCAATTTGAGTGCTGCATCGTCATTAGGAGGCCATGAACGTTACAATTAACTATCAGTATATCGCCGGATTCGAAAATCTAGACTCACAGGACACGGAACACATGGAAGCCGAGGCAGCATATCCCCTTCTAGACAAGTGGGCTGGAGGTCCATGTATTGACTCTCGACGCAAATTGAGTGTTCCATCGTCATTAGGAGTCGCTGAACGTAACAATTGACTATCATTTTTGCGTCGGATTTGAAAATCTAGACACACAGGAGACGAACCATATGTTGCCCGAGGCAGCAAAATCCCCTTGGAGACAAATCGGCTGAATGGCGATGTATTGAATCTCGACGCAATTTGAGTGTTCCATCGTTATTAGGAGGACCTGAACGTACAATTAACTATCATTTTTGCGTCGGATTCGAAAATCTAGACTCACAGCAGAACGACCATAAGGTGCCCGACGCAGCAACAGCCCCTTGGATACAGGTTAGCTGGATTCCGATGTATAGAATCTTGACGCAATTTGAGAGTGCCATCGTCATTAGGAGTCCCTGAACGTTATAATTAACAATCAGTTTTGCGTCGGATTAGAAAATCTAGTCTCACAGGAGATCGACCATAAGGTGCCCGAGGCAGCAATAGACCATTGGAGACAAGTCGGCTGGAGGACGATGTATTGACACTCGATGCTATTTGAGTGTTCCATCGTCATTAGGAGGCACTGAACGTTACAATTAACTATCATTTTAGTGTCTGATTCGAAAGTCTACTCACAGGAGAAGTTCATACGGTGCCCGAGACTTCAATATCCTTGAATACAAGTCGGCTGTAGGTCGATGTTTTGAATCTCGACGCAATTCGAGTGTTCCATCGTCATTAGGAGCCCCTGAACGTTACAGTTAACAATCAGTTTTGCGTCGAATTAGAAAATCTAGACTCACTGGAGATCGACCATAAGGTGACCGAGGCAGCAATATACCCTTGGAGACAAGTCAGCTGAAGGACGATGTATTGAATACCCCCTTGTAGACAAGTCGGCTGGAGGTCGATGTATTGACTCTCGACACAATCTTAGTGTTCCATTGTCATTAGGAGGCCCTGAACGTTACAATTAACAATCAGTTTCGCGTCGGATTTGAAAATCTAGACTCACAGGAGAGCGACCGTAAGGAGCCCGAGGCAGCAATATACCCTTGAAAACAAGTCAGCTGGAAGACGATATATTGAATCTCGACGCAATTAGTGTTCCATCGTATATAGGAGGCCCTGAACGTTACAATTAACTATGAGTTTTGCATCGGATTCGAAAATCTAGACTCACAGGTGAACGATCATAAGGTGCCCCAGGCAGCAATAGACGCTTGGAGCAAGTCGGCTGGAGGACGATGTTTTGGATCGCTACGCAATTTGAGTGTTCCATCGTAACTAGGAGGCCCTCAACGTTACAATTTACTATAAGTTTTTCGTCGGATTCGAAAATCCAGACTCACTGGAGACAGACCATGAGGTTCCGGAAGCAGCAATATCCCCTTGGAGACCAGTCCGCTGGAAGACGATGTATTGAATCGCGACGGAATTTGAGTGCTCCATCGTCATTATGAGGCCCTGAACGTTACATTTAACTATCAGTTTCGCCTCGGATTCGAAAATCTTGACTTACAGGAGAAGGACCGTATGGTGCCTTAGGCAGCAATATCCCCTTGGAGACAAGTCAGCTGAAGGACGATGTATTAAATCTTGACGCAATTTGAGTGCTCCATCGTCATTATGAGGCCCTGAACGTTACAATTAACTGTCATTATCGCGTCGGAATCGAAAATCTAAACTTACAGGTGAACGATCATAAGGTGCCCCAGGCAGCAATAGACGCTTGGAACAAGTCGGCTGGAGGACGATGTTTTGGATCGCGACGCAATTTGAGTGTTCCATCGTAACTAGGTGGCCCTGAACGTTACAATTAACAATCAGTTTTGCGTCGGATTAGAAAATGTAGACTCACAGGAGAACGTCGATAAGGTGCCCGAGGCAGCAATAGACCCTTGGAGACAAGTCGGCTGGAGGACGATGTATTGAATCGCGAGGCAATTTGAGAGATCCATCGTCATTAGGAGGCCCTGAACGTTACAATTAACAATCAGTTTCGCGTCGGATTCGAAAATCTAGAATCACAGGAGAAGGACCGTATGGAGCCTGAGGCAGCAATATCCACTTGGAGGCAGGTCGGCTGGAGGTCGATGTATTGAATCTCGACGCAATTTGTGTGTTCCATCGTCATTAGGAGGCGTTGAACGTTACAATTAACTGTCAGTTTTGCGTAGGGTTCGAAAATCTAGACTCACTGGAAAACGATCATATAGTGCCCGAGGCAACAATAGACCCTTGGAGACAAGTCGCCTGGAGGACGATGTATCGGATCCCGACGCAATTTGAGTTTCCATCGTCAATAGGAGGCCTGAATGGTACAATTATCTATCAGTTTTTCGTCGGATTCGAAAATCTAGACTCTCATAAGGGGCCCGTGGCAACGATATCCCCTTGGAGACCAGTCCGCTGGAGGACGATGTATTGAATCGCGACGCAATTTGAGTGCTGCATCGTCATTAGGAGGCCATGAACGTTACAATTAACTATCAGTATATCGTCGGATTCGAAAATCTAGACTCACAGGACACGGAACACATGGAACCCGATGCAGCATATCCCCTTCTTGACAAGTGGACTGGAGGTCCATATATTGACTCTCGACGCTAATTGAGTGTTCCATCGTCATTGGGAGTCGCTGAACGTAACAATTGACGATCATTTAGCGTCGGATTCGAAAATCTAGACACACAGGAGACGAACCATATGTTGCCCGAGGCAGCAATATTCCCTTGGAGACAAATCGGCTGAATGGCGATGTATTGAATGTCGACGCAATTTGAGTGTTCCATCGTTATTAGGAGGCCCGGAACGTTACAATTAACTGTCATTTTTGCGTCGGATTCGAAAATCTAGACTCACAGGAGAACGACCATAAGGTGCCCTAGGCAGCAACAGCCCCTTGGAGACACGTCAGCTGGATTCCGATGTATTGAATCTTGACGCAATTTGAGTGTTCCATCGTCATTAGGAGGCGCTGAAAGTTACAATTAACTATCATTTTAGCGTAGGATTCGAAAATCTACTCACAGGAGAAGGATCACATGGTGCCCGATACAGCAATATCGCCTTGGATACAAGTCGGCTGGAAGACGATGTTTTGAATCTCGATTTTAGGGAGGCGCTGAACGTTACAATTAACTATCATTTTCGCGTCGGATTCCAAAATCTACTTACAGGGGAAGTTCATATGGTGCTCGCGACAGCAATATCCCCTTGGATACAAGCCGGCAGGAGGACGATGTATTGAATCTCGACTCAATTTGAGTGCTCCATCGTCTTTAGGAGGCCCTGAACGTTACAATTAACTATCAGTTATGCGTCGGATTCGAAAATCTAGACTAACAGGAGAACGCCTATAAGGAACCCGAGGCAGCAACAGACCCTTGGAGACGAGTTGGCTGAAGGACGATGTATTGACTCTCGACGCAATTTGAGTGTTCCATCGTCAATAGGAGGCACTGAACCTTACAATTAACTATCATTTTAGCGTTGGATTCGAAAATCTACTCACAGGAGAAGTTCATAGTGTGCCCGAGACAGCAATATCCCCTTGAATACAAGTCGACTGTAGGTCGATGTATTGAATCTCGACGCAATTTGAGTGTTCCATCGTCATTAGGAGACCCTGAACGTTACAATTAACTATCAGTTATGCGTCGGATTCGAAAATCTAGACTCACAGGAGAACGACCATAAGGTGCCCGAAGCAGCAACAGACCCTTGGAGACAAGTTGGCTGGAGGCCGCTGTATTGAATATTGACGCAATTTGAGTGTTCCATCGTCATTAGGAGGCGCTGAACGTTACAATTAACTATCATTTTTGAGTCGGATTCGAAAATCTGGACTCACAGGAGAACGACCATAAGGTGCCCGAGGCAGCAATAGACCTTTGGAGACAGATCGGCTGGAGGACGATGTATTGACTCTCGACGCAATTTGAGTGTTCCATTGTAACCAGGAGGACCTGAATGTTACAATTAACTATAAGTTTTTCGTCGGATTCGAAAATCTAGACTCACTAGAGACGGACCATAAGGTCCGGAAGCAGCAATATCCCCTTGGAGACCAGGCCGCTGGAGGAAGATGTATTGAATCGCGACGCAAATTGAGTGTTCCATCGTCTTTAGGAGGCCATGAAAACTTCAATTAACTACCAGCTTCGCGTCGGATACGAAAATTAAGACTCACAGGAGACTGACCACATGGAGCCCGAGGCGGCAATATCCCCAAGAAAACAAGTCAGCTGGAAGACGATATATTGAATCTCGACGCAATTAGAGTGTTCCATCGTAATTAGGAGGCCCTGAACGTTACAATTAACTATGAGTTTTGCATCGGATTCGAAAATCTAGACTCACAGGTGAACGATCATAAGGTGCCCGAGGCGGCAATATCCCCTTGTAGACAAATCGGCTTGAGGTCGATGTATTGACTCTCGACACAATCTTAGTGTTCCATCGTAAATAAGACGCTCTGAATGTTACAATTAACTATAAGTTATTCGTCGGATTCGAAAATCCAGACTCACTGGAGACGGACCATAAGGTTCCGGAAGCAGCAATATCCCCTTGGAGACAAGTCCGCTGGAAGACGATGTATTTAATCGCGACGGAATTTGAGTGCTCCATCGTCATTTTGAGGCCCTGAACGTTACAATTAACTATCATTATCGCGTCGGAATCGAAAATCTAGACTTACAGGTGAACGATCATAAGGTGCACCTGGCAGCAATAGACGCTTGGAACAAGTCGGCTGGAGGACGATGTTTTGGATCGCGACGCAATTTGAGTGTTCCATCGTAACTAGGAGGGCCTGAACGTTACAATTAACTATAAGTTTTTCGTCGGATTCGAAAATCTAGACTCACTGGAGACGGACCATAAGGTTCCGGAAGCAGCAATATCCCCTTGGAGACCAGGCCGCTGGAGGAAGATGTATTGAATCGCGAAGCATTTTGAGTGCTCCATCGTCAGTAGGAGACCCTGAACGTTACAATTAACTATCAGTTATGCGTCGGATTCGAAAATCTAGACTCACAGGAGAACGACCATAAGGTGCCCGAGGCAGCAACAGACCCTTGGAGACAAGTTGGCTGGAGGCCGCTGTATTGAATATTGAAGCAATTTGAGTGTTCCATCGTCATTAGGAGGCCCTGAACGGTACAATTAACTATCAGTTTCGCGTCGGATTCGAAAATCTAAACTTACAGGAGAAGGACCGTATGGTACCCGATACAGCAATATCGCCTTGGATACAAGTCGGCTGGAAGACGATGTTTTGAATCTCGATTATAGGAGGCGCTGAACGTTACAATTAACTATCATTTTCGCGTCGGATTCCAAAATCTACTTACAGGGGAAGTTCATAAGGTGCTCGCGACAGCAATATCCCCTTGGATACAAGCCGGCAGGAGGACGATGTATTGAATCTCGACGCAATTTGAGTGGTCCATCGTCATTAGGAGGCCCTGAACGTTACAATTAACTATCAGTTATGCGTCGGATTCGAAAATCTAGACTATCAGGAGAACGCCTATAAGGTGCCCGAGGCAGCAACAGACCCTTGGAGACAAGTTGGCTGGATGCCGATGTATTGAATCTCGACGCAATTTGAGTGTTCCATCGTCATTAGGGGGCCCTGATCGTTACAATTAACTATCGTTTTTGAGTCGGATTCGAAAATCTGGACTCAAAGGGGGACGACCATAAGGTGCCCGTGGCAGCAATAGACCTTTGGAGACGAGTTGGCTGAAGGACGATGTATTGACTCTCGACGCAATTTGAGTGTTCCATCGTCAATAGGAGGCACTGAACCTTACAATTAACTATCATTATAGCGTTGGATTCGAAAATCTACTCACAGGAGAAGTTCATAGTGTGCCCGAGACAGCAATATCCCCTTGAATACAAGTCGGCTGTAGGTCGATGTATTGAATCTCGACGCAATTTGAGTTTTCCATCGTCATTAGGAGACCCTGAACGTTACAATTAACTATCAGTTATGCGTCGGATTCGAAAATCTAGACTCACTAGAGACGGACCATAAGGTCCGGAAGCAGCAATATCCCCTTGGAGACCAGTCCGCTGGAGGACGATGTATTGAATCGCGACGCAAATTGAGTGTTCCATCGTCTTTAGGAGGTCATGAAAACTTCAATTAACTATCAGTTTCGCGTCGGATTCGAAAATTAAGACTCACAGGAGACTGACCACATGGAGCCCGAGGCGGCAATATCCCCAAGATAACAAGTCAGCTGGAAGACGATATATTGAATCTCGACGCAATTAGAGTGTTCCATCGTAATTAGGAGGCCCTGAACGTTACAATTAACTATGAGTTTTGCATCGGATTCGAAAATCTAGACTCACAGGTGAATGATCATAAGGTGCCCGAGGCGGCAATATCCCCTTGTAGACAAATCGGCTGGAGGTCGATGTATTGACTCTCGACACAATCTTAGTGTTCCATCGTAAATAAGACGCTCTGAATGTTACAATTAACTATAAGTTATTCGTCGGATTCGAAAATCCAGACTCACTGGAGACGGACCATAAGGTTCCGGAAGCAGCAATATCCCCTTGGAGACAAGACCGCTGGAAGACGATGTATTTAATCGCGACGGAATTTGAGTGCTCCATCGTCATTTTGAGGCCCTGAACGTTACAATTAACTATCACTAACGCGTCGGATTCGAAAATCTAGACTTACATGTGAACGATCATAAGGTGTCCCAGGCAGCAATCGTCGCTTGGAGACAAGACGGCTGGAGGACGATGTTTTGGATCGCGACGCAATTTGAGTGTTACATCGTAACCAGGAGGCCCTGAATGTTAGAATTAACTATAAGTTTTTCGTCGGATTGGAAATTCTAGAGTCGCTGGAGACGGACCTTAAGGTTCCGGAAGCAGCAGTATCCCCTTGGAGACCAGTCCGCTGGAGGACGATGTATTGGATCGCGACGCAATTTGAGTGTCCCTTCGTATCTAGGAGGCCATGTATGTTATAATTAACTATAAGTTTTTCGTCGGATTCGAAAATATAGACTCACTGGAGTCGGACCATAAGGTTCCGGAAGCAGCCATATCCCCTTGGACACCAGTCCGCTGGAGGACGATGTATTGAATCGCGACGCAATTTGAGCGCTCCATCGTCTTTTGGAGGCCCTGAACATTACAATTATCAGTTTCGCGTCGGATTCGAAAATCGAGACTCACAGGAGACAGACCACATGGAGCCCGAGGCGGCAATATCCCCTTGTAGACGAGTCGGCTGGAGGTCGATGTATTGACTCTCGACACAATCTTAGTGTTCCATCGTCATTTGGAGGCATTGAACGTTACAATTAACAATCAGTTTCGCGTCGGATTTGAAAATCTAGACTCACAGGAGAGCGACCATAAGGAGCCCGAGGCAGCAATATACCCTTGAAAATAAGTCAGCTGGAAGACGATATATTCAATCTCGACGCAATTAGAGTGTTCCATCGTATTTAGGAGGCCCTGAACGTTACAATTAACTATGAGTTTTGCATCGGATTCGAAAATCTAGAATCACAGGTGAACGATCAGAAGGTGCCCGAGGCAGCAATAGACGCTTGGAGACAATTCGGCTGGTGGACGATGTATTGAATCGCGACGCAATTTGAGAGATCCATCGTCATTATGAGGCCCTGAACGTTACAATTAACTATCATTATCGCGTCGGAATCAAAAATCTAGACATACAGGTGAACGATCATAAGGTGCCCCAGGCAGCAATAGACGCTTGGAACAAGTCGGCTGGAGGACGATGTTTTGGATCGCGACGCAATTTGAGTGTTCCATCGTAACTAGGAGGCCCTGAACGTTACAATTAACAATAAGTTTTTCGTCGGATTCGAAAATCTAGACTCACTGGAGACGGACCATAAGGTTCCGGAAGCAGCAATATCCCCTTGGAGACCAGGCCGCTGGAGGAAGATGTATTGAATCGCGACGCATTTTGAGTGCTCCATCGTCATTAGGAAACCCTGAACGTTACAATTATCTATCAGTTATGCGTCGGATTCGAAAATCTAGACTCACAGGAGAACGACCATAAGGTGCCCGAGGCAGCAACAGACCCTTGGAGACAAGTTGGCTGGAGGCCGCTGTATTGAATATTGATGCAATTTGAGTGTTCCATCGTCATTAGGAGGCCCTGAACGGTACAATTAACTATCAGTTTCGCTTCGGATTCGAAAATCTAAACTTACAGGAGAAGGACCGTATGGTGCCCGAGGCAGCAATATCCCCTTGGAGACAAGTCGCCTGAAGGACGATGTATTGAATCTCGACGCAATTTGAGTGTTTTGGAGGCCCTGAACATTACAATTAACTATCAGTTTCGCGTCGGATTCGAATATCTAGACTCACAGGAGACAGACCACATGGAGCCCGAGGCGGCAATATCCCCTTGTAGACAAGTCGGCTGGAGGTCGATGTATTGACTCTCGACACAATCTTAGTGTTCCATCGTCATTTGGGGGCATTGAACGTTACAATTAACAATCAGTTTCGCGTCGGATTTGAAAATCTAGACTCACAGGAGAGCGACCATAAGGAGCCCGAGGGAGCAATATCCCCAAGAAAACAAGTCAGCTGGAAGACGATATATTGAATATCGACGCAATTAGAGTGTTCCATCGTAATTAGGAGGCCCTGAACGTTACAATTGACTATGAGTTTTGCATCGGATTCGAAAATCTAGACTCACAGGTGAACGATCATAAGGTGCCCGAGGCACTCAAATTGCGTCGCGATTCAATACATCGTAACTAGGAGGCCCTGAATGTTACAATTAACTATGAGTTTTTCGTCGGATTGGAAATTCTAGACTCACTAGAGACGGACCTTAAGGTTCCGGAAGCAGCAGTATCCCCTTGGAGACCAGTCCGCTGGAGGACGATGTATTGGATCGCGACGCATTTTGAGTGTTCCATCGTAACTAGGAGGCTATGTATGTTATAATTAACTATAAGTTTTTCGTCGGATTCGAAAATATAGACTCACTGGAGACGGACCATAAGGTTCCGGAAGCACCAATATCCCCATGGAGACCAGTCCGGTGGAGGACGATGTGTTGGATCGCGACGCAATTTGAGTGCTCCAGCGTCATTAGGAGGCCCTGAACGGTACAATTAACTATCAGTTTCGCGTCGGATTCGAAAATCTAAACTTACAGGAGAAGGACCGTATGGTGCCCGAGGCAGCAATTTCCCCTTGGAGACAAGTCGGCTGAAGGACGTTGTATTGAATCTCGACGCAATTTGAGTGTTCCATCGTCTTTAGGAGGCCCTGAACGTTACAATTAACTATTAGTTTTTCGTCGGATTCAAAAATCTAGACTCACTGGAGACGGACCATAAGGTTCCGGAAGCAGCAATATCCCCTTGGTGACCAGGCCGCTGGAGGACGATGTATTGAATCGCGACGCATTTTGAGTGCTCCATCGTCATTAGGAGGCCCTGAACGTTACAATTAACTATCAGTTTTTCGTCGGATTCGAAAATCCTGACTCACTGGTGACGGACAATAAGGTGCCTGAGGCAGCACTATCCCATTGGAGACCAGTCCACTGGAGGTCGATGTATTGAATCTCGAAACAATTTGAGTGTTCCATCCTCATTAGAAGACCCTGAACGTTACAATTAACTATCATTTTTGCGTCGGATTCGAAAATCTAGACACTCAGGAGAACGAACATTAGGTGCCCGAGGCAGCAATAGACCCTTCAGACAAGTCGGCTGGAAAACGATGTACTGACTCTCGAGGATATTTGAATGATCCATCGTCATTAGGACGCCCTGAATGTTACAATTAACTATCAGTTATTCGTCGGATTCGAAAATCTAGACTCACTGGAGACGGACCATAAGGTCCGGAAGCAGCAATATCCCCTTGGAGACCAGTCCGCTGGAGGACGATGTATTGAATCGCGACGCAATTTGAGTGTTCCATCGTCTTTAGGAGGCCATGAAAATTTCAATTAACTATCAGTTTCGCGTCGGATTCGAAAATCTAGACTCACAGGAGACGGACCACATGGAGCCCGAGGCGGCAATATCCCCTTGTAGACAAGTCGGCTGGAGGTCGATGTATTGACTCTCGACACAATCTTAGTGTTCCATCGTCATTAGGAGGCCCTGAACGTTACAATTAACAATCAGTTTCGCGTCGGATTTGAAAATCTAGACTCACAGGAGAGCGACCATAAGGAGCCCGAGGCAGCAATATCCCCATGAAAACAAGTCAGCTGGAGGACGATATATTGAATCTCGACGCAATTAGAGTGTTCCATCGTAATTAGGAGGCCCTGATCGTTACAATTAACTATGAGTTTTGCATCGGATTCGAAAATCTAGACTCACAGGTGAACGATCATAAGGTGCCCGAGGCGGCAATATCCCCTTGTAGACAATCTTAGTGTTCCATCGTAAATAGGACGCCCTGAATGTTACAATTAACAATAAGTTTTTCGTCGGATTCGAAAATCCAGACTCAGTGGAATCGGACAATAAGGTTCCGGAAGCAGCAATATCCCCTTGGAGACAAGTCCGCAAGAAGACGATGTATTGAATCGCGACGGAATTTGAGTGCTCCATCGTCATTTTGAGGCCCTGAACGTTACAATAAACTATCATTATCGCGTCGGATTCGAAAATCTAGACTTACAGGTGAAAGATCATAAGGTGCGCCAGGCAGCAATAGACGCTTGGAGACAAGTCGGCTGGAGGACGATGTTTTGGATCGCGACGCAATTTGAGTGTTCCATCGTAACTAGGAGGCCCTGGATGTTATAATTAACTATAAGTTTTTCGTCAGATTCGAAAATATAGACTCACTGGAAACGGACCATAAGGTTCCGGAAGCAGCAATATCCCCTTGGAGACCAGTCCGCTGGAGGACGATGTATTGAATCACGGCGCAATTTGAGTGCTCCAGCGTCATTAGGAGGCCCTGAACGGTACAATTAACTATCAGTTTCGCGTCGGATTCGAAATTCTTAACTTACAGGAGAAGGACCGTATGGTGCCCGAGGCAGCAACAGACCCTTGGAGACAAGTTGGCTGGAGGCCGATGTATTGAATATTGACGCAATTTGAGTGTTCCATCGTCTTTTGGAGGCCCTGATCATTACAATTAACTATCAGTTTCGCGTCGGATTAGAAAATCTAGACTCACAGGAGACAGACCACATGGAGCCCGAGGCGGCAATATCCCCTTGTATACAAGTCGGCTGGAGGTCGATGTATTGACTCTCGACACAATCTTAGTGTTCCATCGTCATTTGGAGGCATTGAACGTTACAATTAACAATCAGTTTCGCGTCGGATTTGAAAATCTAGACTCACAGGTGAGCGACCATAAGGAGCCCGAGGCAGCAATATCCCAATGAAAACAAGTCACCTGGAAGACGATATATTGAATCTCGACGCAATTAGAGTGTTCCATCGTAATTAGGAGGCCCTGTACGTTACTATTAACTATGAGTTTTGCATCGGATTCGAAAATCTAGACTCACAGGTGAACGATCATAAGGTGCCCGAGGCAGCAATATCCCCTTGTAGACAAGTCGGCCGGAGGTCGATGTATTGACTCTCGACACAATCTTAGTGTTCCATCGTAACTAGGAGGCCCTGAATGTTGCAATTAACTATAAGTTTTTCGTCGGATTCGAAAATTCAGACTCACTGGAGACGGACCATAAGGTTCCGGAAGCAGCAATATCCCCTTGGAGACCTGTCCGCTGGAAGACGGTGTATTGAATCGTGACGGAATTTGAGTGCTCCATCGTCATTATGAGGCCCTGAACGTTACAATTAACTATCAGTTTCGCTTCGGATTCGAAAATCTTGACTTATAGGAGAAGGACCGTATGGTGCCCGAGGCAGCAATATCACCTTGGAGAGAAATCAGCTGAAGGACGATGAATTGAATCTTGACGCAATTTGAGTGCTCCATCGTCATTATTAGGCCCTGAACGTTACAATTAACTGTCATTATCCCGTCTGATTCGAAAAATCTAGTATTACACGTGAACGATCATAAGGTGCACCAGGCAGCAATAGACGATTGGAGCAAGTCGGCTGGAGGACGATGTTTTGGATCGGGACGCAATTAGAGTGTTCTATCGTAACTAGCAGGCCCTGAATGTTACAATTAACTATAAGTTTTTCGTCGGATTGGAAATTCTAGACTCACTGGACACGGACCTTAAGGTTCCGGAAGCAGCAGTATCCCCTTGGAGACCAGTCCGCTGGAGGACGATGGATTGGATCGCGACGCAATTTGAGTGTTCCATCGTCATTAGGAGGCCCTGAACGTTACAATTAACTATCAGTTTTGCGTCGGATTAGAAAATCTAGAGTCACAGGAGAACGTCGATAAGGTGCCCGAAGCAGCAATAGACCCTTGGAGACAAGTCGGCTGGAGGACGATGTATTGAATCGCGACGCAATTTCAGTGCTGCATCGTCATTAGGAGGCCATGAACGTTACAATTAACTATCAGTATATCGCCGGATTCGAAAATCTAGACTCACAGGACACGGAACACATGGAACCCGAGGCAGCATATCCCCTTCTAGACAAGTGGGCTGGAGGTCCATGTATTTACTCTCGACGCAAATTGAGTGTTCCATCGTCATTAGGAGTCGCTGAACGTAACAATTGACTATCATTTTTGCGTCGGATTTGAAAATCTAGACACACAGGAGACGAACCATATGTTGCCCGAGGCAGCAAAATCCCCTTGGAGACAAATCGGCTGAATGGCGATGTATTGAATCTCGACGCAATTTGAGTGTTCCATCGTTATTAGGAGGCCCTGAACGTACAATTAACTATCATTTTTGCGTCGGATTCGAAAATCTAGACACACAGGAGAACGACCATAAGGTGCCCGACGCAGCAACAGCCCCTTGGCTACAGGTTAGCTGGATTCCGATGTATAGAATCTTGACGCAATTTGAGAGTGCCATCGTCATTAGGAGTCCCTGAACGTTATAATTAACAATCAGTTTTGCGTCGGATTAGAAAATCTAGTCTCACAGGAGATCGACCATAAGGTGCCCGTGGCAGCAATATACCCTTGGAGACAAGTCAGCTGAAGGACGATGTATTGAATACCCCCTTGTAGACAAGTCGGCTGGAGGTCGATGTATTGACTCTCGACACAATCTTAGTGTTCCATTGTCATTAGGAGGCCCTGAACGTTACAATTAACAATCAGTTTCGCGTCGGATTCGAAAATCTAGACTCACAGGTGAACGATCATAAGGTGCCCCAGGCAGCAATAGACGCTTGGAGCAAGTCGGCTGGAGGACGATGTTTTGGATCGCGACGCAATTTGAGTGTTCCATCGTAACTAGGAGGCCCTCAACGTTACAATTTACTATAAGTTTTTCGTCGGATTCGAAAATCCAGACTCACTGGAGACAGACCATGAGGTTCCGGAAGCAGCAATATCCCCTTGGAGACCAGTCCGCTGGAAGACGATGTATTGAATCGCGACGGAATTTGAGTGCTCCAGCGTCATTAGGAGGCCCTGAACGGTACAATTAACTATCAGTTTCGCGTCGGATTCGAAAATCTAAACTTACAGGAGAAGGACCGTATGGTGCCCGAGGCAGCAATTTCCCCTTGGAGACAAGTCGGCTGAAGGACGTTGTATTGAATCTCGACGCAATTTGAGTGTTCCATCGTCTTTAGGAGGCCCTGAACGTTACAATTAACTATTAGTTTTTCGTCGGATTCAAAAATCTAGACTCACTGGAGACGGACCATAAGGTTCCGGAAGCAGCAATATCCCCTTGGTGACCAGGCCGCTGGAGGACGATGTATTGAATCGCGACGCATTTTGAGTGCTCCATCGTCATTAGGAGGCCCTGAACGTTACAATTAACTATCAGTTTTTCGTCGGATTCGAAAATCCTGACTCACTGGTGACGGACAATAAGGTGCCTGAGGCAGCACTATCCCATTGGAGACCAGTCCACTGGAGGTCGATGTATTGAATCTCGAAACAATTTGAGTGTTCCATCCTCATTAGAAGGCCCTGAACGTTACAATTAACTATCATTTTTGCGTCGGATTCGAAAATCTAGACACTCAGGAGAACGAACATTAGGTGCCCGAGGCAGCAATAGACCCTTCAGACAAGTCGGCTGGAAAACGATGTACTGACTCTCGAGGATATTTGAATGATCCATCGTCATTAGGACGCCCTGAATGTTACAATTAACTATCAGTTATTCGTCGGATTCGAAAATCTAGACTCACTGGAGACGGACCATAAGGTCCGGAAGCAGCAATATCCCCTTGGAGACCAGTCCGCTGGAGGACGATGTATTGAATCGCGACGCAATTTGAGTGTTCCATCGTCTTTAGGAGGCCATGAAAATTTCAATTAACTATCAGTTTCGCGTCGGATTCGAAAATCTAGACTCACAGGAGACGGACCACATGGAGCCCGAGGCGGCAATATCCCCTTGTAGACAAGTCGGCTGGAGGTCGATGTATTGACTCTCGACACAATCTTAGTGTTCCATCGTCATTAGGAGGCCCTGAACGTTACAATTAACAATCAGTTTCGCGTCGGATTTGAAAATCTAGACTCACAGGAGAGCGACCATAAGGAGCCCGGGGCAGCAATATCCCCATGAAAACAAGTCAGCTGGAGGACGATATATTGAATCTCGACGCAATTAGAGTGTTCCATCGTAATTAGGAGGCCCTGATCGTTACAATTAACTATGAGTTTTGCATCGGATTCGAAAATCTAGACTCACAGGTGAACGATCATAAGGTGCCCGAGGCGGCAATATCCCCTTGTAGACAAATCGGCTGGAGGTCGATGTATTGACTCTCGACACAATCTTAGTGTTCCATCGTAAATAGGACGCCCTGAATGTTACAATTAACAATAAGTTTTTCGTCGGATTCGAAAATCCAGACTCAGTGGAATCGGACAATAAGGTTCCGGAAGCAGCAATATCCCCTTGGAGACAAGTCCGCAAGAAGACGATGTATTGAATCGCGACGGAATTTGAGTGCTCCATCGTCATTTTGAGGCCCTGAACGTTACAATAAACTATCATTATCGCGTCGGATTCGAAAATCTAGACTTACAGGTGAAAGATCATAAGGTGCGCCAGGCAGCAATAGACGCTTGGAGACAAGTCGGCTGGAGGACGATGTTTTGGATCGCGACGCAATTTGAGTGTTCCATCGTAACTAGGAGGCCCTGGATGTTATAATTAACTATAAGTTTTTCGTCAGATTCGAAAATATAGACTCACTGGAAACGGACCATAAGGTTCCGGAAGCAGCAATATCCCCTTGGAGACGAGTCCGCTGGAGGACGATGTATTGAATCACGGCGCAATTTGAGTGCTCCAGCGTCATTAGGAGGCCCTGAACGGTACAATTAACTATCAGTTTCGCGTCGGATTCGAAATTCTTAACTTACAGGAGAAGGACCGTATGGTGCCCGAGGCAGCAACAGACCCTTGGAGACAAGTTGGCTGGAGGCCGATGTATTGAATATTGACGCAATTTGAGTGTTCCATCGTCTTTTGGAGGCCCTGATCATTACAATTAACTATCAGTTTCGCGTCGGATTAGAAAATCTAGACTCACAGGAGACAGACCACATGGAGCCCGAGGCGGCAATATCCCCTTGTATACAAGTCGGCTGGAGGTCGATGTATTGACTCTCGACACAATCTTAGTGTTCCATCGTCATTTGGAGGCATTGAACGTTACAATTAACAATCAGTTTCGCGTCGGATTTGAAAATCTAGACTCACAGGTGAGCGACCATAAGGAGCCCGAGGCAGCAATATCCCAATGAAAACAAGTCACCTGGAAGACGATATATTGAATCTCGACGCAATTAGAGTGTTCCATCGTAATTAGGAGGCCCTGTACGTTACTATTAACTATGAGTTTTGCATCGGATTCGAAAATCTAGACTCACAGGTGAACGATCATAAGGTGCCCGAGGCAGCAATATCCCCTTGTAGACAAGTCGGCCGGAGGTCGATGTATTGACTCTCGACACAATCTTAGTGTTCCATCGTAACTAGGAGGCCCTGAATGTTGCAATTAACTATAAGTTTTTCGTCGGATTCGAAAATTCAGACTCACTGGAGACGGACCATAAGGTTCCGGAAGCAGCAATATCCCCTTGGAGACCTGTCCGCTGGAAGACGGTGTATTGAATCGTGACGGAATTTGAGTGCTCCATCGTCATTATGAGGCCCTGAACGTTACAATTAACTATCAGTTTCGCTTCGGATTCGAAAATCTTGACTTATAGGAGAAGGACCGTATGGTGCCCGAGGCAGCAATATCACCTTGGAGAGAAATCAGCTGAAGGACGATGAATTGAATCTTGACGCAATTTGAGTGCTCCATCGTCATTATTAGGCCCTGAACGTTACAATTAACTGTCATTATCCCGTCTGATTCGAAAAATCTAGTATTACACGTGAACGATCATAAGGTGCACCAGGCAGCAATAGACGATTGGAGCAAGTCGGCTGGAGGACGATGTTTTGGATCGGGACGCAATTAGAGTGTTCTATCGTAACTAGCAGGCCCTGAATGTTACAATTAACTATAAGTTTTTCGTCGGATTGGAAATTCTAGACTCACTGGACACGGACCTTAAGGTTCCGGAAGCAGCAGTATCCCCTTGGAGACCAGTCCGCTGGAGGACGATGGATTGGATCGCGACGCAATTTGAGTGTTCCATCGTCATTAGGAGGCCCTGAACGTTACAATTAACTATCAGTTTTGCGTCGGATTAGAAAATCTAGAGTCACAGGAGAACGTCGATAAGGTGCCCGAAGCAGCAATAGACCCTTGGAGACAAGTCGGCTGGAGGACGATGTATTGAATCGCGACGCAATTTCAGTGCTGCATCGTCATTAGGAGGCCATGAACGTTACAATTAACTATCAGTATATCGCCGGATTCGAAAATCTAGACTCACAGGACACGGAACACATGGAACCCGAGGCAGCATATCCCCTTCTAGACAAGTGGGCTGGAGGTCCATGTATTTACTCTCGACGCAAATTGAGTGTTCCATCGTCATTAGGAGTCGCTGAACGTAACAATTGACTATCATTTTTGCGTCGGATTTGAAAATCTAGACACACAGGAGACGAACCATATGTTGCCCGAGGCAGCAAAATCCCCTTGGAGACAAATCGGCTGAATGGCGATGTATTGAATCTCGACGCAATTTGAGTGTTCCATCGTTATTAGGAGGCCCTGAACGTACAATTAACTATCATTTTTGCGTCGGATTCGAAAATCTAGACACACAGGAGAACGACCATAAGGTGCCCGACGCAGCAACAGCCCCTTGGCTACAGGTTAGCTGGATTCCGATGTATAGAATCTTGACGCAATTTGAGAGTGCCATCGTCATTAGGAGTCCCTGAACGTTATAATTAACAATCAGTTTTGCGTCGGATTAGTAAATCTAGTCTCACAGGAGATCGACCATAAGGTGCCCGTGGCAGCAATATACCCTTGGAGACAAGTCAGCTGAAGGACGATGTATTGAATACCCCCTTGTAGACAAGTCGGCTGGAGGTCGATGTATTGACTCTCGACACAATCTTAGTGTTCCATTGTCATTAGGAGGCCCTGAACGTTACAATTAACAATCAGTTTCGCGTCGGATTCGAAAATCTAGACTCACAGGTGAACGATCATAAGGTGCCCCAGGCAGCAATAGACGCTTGGAGCAAGTCGGCTGGAGGACGATGTTTTGGATCGCGACGCAATTTGAGTGTTCCATCGTAACTAGGAGGCCCTCAACGTTACAATTTACTATAAGTTTTTCGTCGGATTCGAAAATCCAGACTCACTGGAGACAGACCATGAGGTTCCGGAAGCAGCAATATCCCCTTGGAGACCAGTCCGCTGGAAGACGATGTATTGAATCGCGACGGAATTTGAGTGCTCCATCGTCATTATGAGGCCCTGAACGTTACATTTAACTATCAGTTTCGCCTCGGATTCGAAAATCTTGACTTACAGGAGAAGGACCGTATGGTGCCTGAGGCAGCAATATCCCCTTGGAGACAAGTCAGCTGAAGGACGATGTATTAAATCTTGACGCAATTTGAGTGCTCAATCGTCATTATGAGGCCCTGAACGTTACAATTAACTATCATTATCGCGTCAGAATCGAAAATCTAAACTTACAGGTGAACGATCATAAGGTGCCCCAGGCAGCAATAGACGCTTGGAACAAGTCGGCTGGAGGACGATGTTTTGGATCGCGACGCAATTTGAGTGTTCCATCGTAACTAGGTGGCCCTGAACGTTACTATTAACTATCAGTTTTGCGT
This sequence comes from Schistocerca piceifrons, assembly GCF_021461385.2. Taxonomy (NCBI): domain Eukaryota; kingdom Metazoa; phylum Arthropoda; class Insecta; order Orthoptera; family Acrididae; genus Schistocerca; species Schistocerca piceifrons. Next base: position 489,294 of record NW_025728419.1, read on the forward strand.
CGGATTAGAAAATGTAGACTCACAGGAGAACGTCGATAAGGTGCCCGAGGCAGCAATAGACCCTTGGAGACAAGTCGGCTGGAGGACGATGTATTGAATCGCGAGGCAATTTGAGAGATCCATCGTCATTAGGAGGCCCTGAACGTTACAATTAACAATCAGTTTCGCGTCGGATTCGAAAATCTAGAATCACAGGAGAAGGACCGTATGGAGCCTGAGGCAGCAATATCCACTTGGAGGCAGGTCGGCTGGAGGTCGATGTATTGAATCTCGACGCAATTTGTGTGTTCCATCGTCATTAGGAGGCGTTGAACGTTACAATTAACTGTCAGTTTTGCGTAGGGTTCGAAAATCTAGACTCACTGGAGAACGATCATATAGTGCCCGAGGCAACAATAGACCCTTGGAGACAAGTCGCCTGGAGGACGATGTATCGGATCCCGACGCAATTTGAGTTTCCATCGTCAATAGGAGGCCCTGAATGGTACAATTATCTATCAGTTTTTCGTCGGATTCGAAAATCTAGACTCTCATAAGGGGCCCGTGGCAACGATATCCCCTTGGAGACCAGTCCGCTGGAGGACGATGTATTGAATCGCGACGCAATTTGAGTGCTGCATCGTCATTAGGAGGCCATGAACGTTACAATTAACTATCAGTATATCGTCGGATTCGAAAATCTAGACTCACAGGACACGGAACACATGGAACCCGATGCAGCATATCCCCTTCTTGACAAGTGGACTGGAGGTCCATATATTGACTCTCGACGCTAATTGAGTGTTCCATCGTCATTAGGAGTCGCTGAACGTAACAATTGACGATCATTTTTGCGTCGGATTCGAAAATCTAGACACACAGGAGACGAACCATATGTTGCCCGAGGCAGCAATATTCCCTTGGAGACAAATCGGCTGAATGGCGATGTATTGAATCTCGACGCAATTTGAGTGTTCCATCGTTATTAGGAGGCCGGAACGTTACAATTAACTGTCATTTTTGCGTCGGATTTCGAAAATCTAGACTCACAGGAGAACGACCATAAGGTGCCCTAGGCAGCAACAGCCCCTTGGAGACACGTCAGCTGGATTCCGATGTATTGAATCTTGACGCAATTTGAGTGTTCCATCGTCATTAGGAGGCGCTGAAAGTTACAATTAACTATCATTTTAGCGTAGGATTCGAAAATCTACTCACAGGAGAAGGATCACATGGTGCCCGATACAGCAATATCGCCTTGGATACAAGTCGGCTGGAAGACGATGTTTTGAATCTCGATTTTAGGAGGCGCTGAACGTTACAATTAACTATCATTTTCGCGTCGGATTCCAAAATCTACTTACAGGGGAAGTTCATATGGTGCTCGCGACAGCAATATCCCCTTGGATACAAGCCGGCAGGAGGACGATGTATTGAATCTCGACGCAATTTGAGTGTTCCATCGTCTTTAGGAGGCCCTGAACGTTACAATTAACTATCAGTTTTTCGTCGGATTCGAAAATCCTGACTCACTGGTGACGGACAATAAGGTGCCTGAGGCAGCACTATCCCATTGGAGACCAGTCCACTAGGAGGTCGATGTATTGAATCTCGAAACAATTTGAGTGTTCCATCCTCATTAGAAGGCCCTGAACGTTACAATTAACTATCATTTTTACGTCGGATTCGAAAATCTAGACACTCAGGAGAACGAACATTAGGTGCCCGAGGCAGCAATAGACCCTTCAGACAAGTCGGCTGAAAACGATGTACTGACTCTCGAGGATATTTGAATGATCCATCGTCATTAGGACGCCCTGAATGTTACAATTAACTATCAGTTATTCGTCGGATTCGAAAATCTAGACTCACTGGAGACGGACCATAAGGTCCGGAAGCAGCAATATCCCCTTGGAGACCAGTCCGCTGGAGGACGATGTATTGAATCGCGACGCAATTTGAGTGTTCCATCGTCTTTAGGAGGCCATGAAAATTTCAATTAACTATCAGTTTCGCGTCGGATTCGAAAATCTAGACTCACAGGAGACGGACCACATGGAGCCCGAGGCGGCAATATCCCCTTGTAGACAAGTCGGCTGGAGGTCGATGTATTGGACTCTCGACACAATCTTAGTGTTCCATCGTCATTAGGAGGCCCTGAACGTTACAATTAACAATCAGTTTCGCGTCGGATTTGAAAATCTAGACTCACAGGAGAGCGACCATAAGGAGCCCGAGGCAGCAATATCCCCATGAAAACAAGTCAGCTGGAGGACGATATATTGAATCTCGACGCAATTAGAGTGTTCAATCGTAATTAGGAGGCCCTGATCGTTACAATTAACTATGAGTTTTGCATCGGATTCGAAATCTAGACTCACAGGTGAACGATCATAAGGTGCCCGAGGCGGCCAATATCCCCTTGTAGACAAATCGGCTGGAGGTCGATGTATTGACTCTCGACACAATCTTAGTGTTCCATCGTAAATAGGACGCCCTGAATGTTACAATTAACAATAAGTTTTTCGTCGGATTCGAAAATCCAGACTCAGTGGAATCGGACAATAAGGTTCCGGAAGCAGCAATATCCCCTTGGAGACAAGTCCGCAAGAAGACGATGTATTGAATCGCGACGGAATTTGAGTGCTCCATCGTCATTTTGAGGCCCTGAACGTTACAATAAACTATCATTATCGCGTCGGATCGAAAATCTAGACTTACAGGTGAAAGATCATAAGGTGCGCCAGGCAGCAATAGACGCTTGGAGACAAGTCGGCTGGAGGACGATGTTTTGGATCGCGACGCAATTTGAGTGTTCCATCGTAACTAGGAGGCCCTGGATGTTATAATTAACTATAAGTTTTTCGTCAGATTCGAAAATATAGACTCACTGGAAACGGACCATAAGGTTCCGGAAGCAGCAATATCCCCTTGGAGACCAGTCCGCTGGAGGACGATGTATTGAATCACGGCGCAATTTGAGTGCTCCAGCGTCATTAGGAGGCCCTGAACGGTACAATTAACTATCAGTTTCGCGTCGGATTCGAAATTCTTAACTTACAGGAGAAGGACCGTATGGTGCCCGAGGCAGCAACAGACCCTTGGAGACAAGTTGGCTGGAGGCCGATGTATTGAATATTGACGCAATTTGAGTGTTCCATCGTCTTTTGGAGGCCCTGATCATTACAATTAACTATCAGTTTCGCGTCGGATTAGAAAATCTAGACTCACAGGAGACAGACCACATGGAGCCCGAGGCGGCAATATCCCCTTGTATACAAGTCGGCTGGAGGTCGATGTATTGACTCTCGACACAATCTTAGTGTTCCATCGTCATTTGGAGGCATTGAACGTTACAATTAACAATCAGTTTCGCGTCGGATTTGAAAATCTAGACTCACAGGTGAGCGACCATAAGGAGCCCGAGGCAGCAATATCCCAATGAAAACAAGTCACCTGGAAGACGATATATTGAATCTCGACGCAATTAGAGTGTTCCATCGTAATTAGGAGGCCCTGTACGTTACTATTAACTATGAGTTTTGCATCGGATTCGAAAATCTAGACTCACAGGTGAACGATCATAAGGTGCCCGAGGCAGCAATATCCCCTTGTAGACAAGTCGGCCGGAGGTCGATGTATTGACTCTCGACACAATCTTAGTGTTCCATCGTAACTAGGAGGCCCTGAATGTTGCAATTAACTATAAGTTTTTCGTCGGATTCGAAAATTCAGACTCACTGGAGACGGACCATAAGGTTCCGGAAGCAGCAATATCCCCTTGGAGACCTGTCCGCTGGAAGACGGTGTATTGAATCGTGACGGAATTTGAGTGCTCCATCGTCATTATGAGGCCCTGAACGTTACAATTAACTATCAGTTTCGCTTCGGATTCGAAAATCTTGACTTATAGGAGAAGGACCGTATGGTGCCCGAGGCAGCAATATCACCTTGGAGAGAAATCAGCTGAAGGACGATGAATTGAATCTTGACGCAATTTGAGTGCTCCATCGTCATTATTAGGCCCTGAACGTTACAATTAACTGTCATTATCCCGTCTGATTCGAAAAATCTAGTATTACACGTGAACGATCATAAGGTGCACCAGGCAGCAATAGACGATTGGAGCAAGTCGGCTGGAGGACGATGTTTTGGATCGGGACGCAATTAGAGTGTTCTATCGTAACTAGCAGGCCCTGAATGTTACAATTAACTATAAGTTTTTCGTCGGATTGGAAATTCTAGACTCACTGGACACGGACCTTAAGGTTCCGGAAGCAGCAGTATCCCCTTGGAGACCAGTCCGCTGGAGGACGATGGATTGGATCGCGACGCAATTTGAGTGTTCCATCGTCATTAGGAGGCCCTGAACGTTACAATTAACTATCAGTTTTGCGTCGGATTAGAAAATCTAGAGTCACAGGAGAACGTCGATAAGGTGCCCGAAGCAGCAATAGACCCTTGGAGACAAGTCGGCTGGAGGACGATGTATTGAATCGCGACGCAATTTCAGTGCTGCATCGTCATTAGGAGGCCATGAACGTTACAATTAACTATCAGTATATCGCCGGATTCGAAAATCTAGACTCACAGGACACGGAACACATGGAACCCGAGGCAGCATATCCCCTTCTAGACAAGTGGGCTGGAGGTCCATGTATTTACTCTCGACGCAAATTGAGTGTTCCATCGTCATTAGGAGTCGCTGAACGTAACAATTGACTATCATTTTTGCGTCGGATTTGAAAATCTAGACACACAGGAGACGAACCATATGTTGCCCGAGGCAGCAAAATCCCCTTGGAGACAAATCGGCTGAATGGCGATGTATTGAATCTCGACGCAATTTGAGTGTTCCATCGTTATTAGGAGGCCCTGAACGTACAATTAACTATCATTTTTGCGTCGGATTCGAAAATCTAGACACACAGGAGAACGACCATAAGGTGCCCGACGCAGCAACAGCCCCTTGGCTACAGGTTAGCTGGATTCCGATGTATAGAATCTTGACGCAATTTGAGAGTGCCATCGTCATTAGGAGTCCCTGAACGTTATAATTAACAATCAGTTTTGCGTCGGATTAGTAAATCTAGTCTCACAGGAGATCGACCATAAGGTGCCCGTGGCAGCAATATACCCTTGGAGACAAGTCAGCTGAAGGACGATGTATTGAATACCCCCTTGTAGACAAGTCGGCTGGAGGTCGATGTATTGACTCTCGACACAATCTTAGTGTTCCATTGTCATTAGGAGGCCCTGAACGTTACAATTAACAATCAGTTTCGCGTCGGATTCGAAAATCTAGACTCACAGGTGAACGATCATAAGGTGCCCCAGGCAGCAATAGACGCTTGGAGCAAGTCGGCTGGAGGACGATGTTTTGGATCGCGACGCAATTTGAGTGTTCCATCGTAACTAGGAGGCCCTCAACGTTACAATTTACTATAAGTTTTTCGTCGGATTCGAAAATCCAGACTCACTGGAGACAGACCATGAGGTTCCGGAAGCAGCAATATCCCCTTGGAGACCAGTCCGCTGGAAGACGATGTATTGAATCGCGACGGAATTTGAGTGCTCCATCGTCATTATGAGGCCCTGAACGTTACATTTAACTATCAGTTTCGCCTCGGATTCGAAAATCTTGACTTACAGGAGAAGGACCGTATGGTGCCTGAGGCAGCAATATCCCCTTGGAGACAAGTCAGCTGAAGGACGATGTATTAAATCTTGACGCAATTTGAGTGCTCAATCGTCATTATGAGGCCCTGAACGTTACAATTAACTATCATTATCGCGTCAGAATCGAAAATCTAAACTTACAGGTGAACGATCATAAGGTGCCCCAGGCAGCAATAGACGCTTGGAACAAGTCGGCTGGAGGACGATGTTTTGGATCGCGACGCAATTTGAGTGTTCCATCGTAACTAGGTGGCCCTGAACGTTACTATTAACTATCAGTTTTGCGTCGGATTAGAAAATGTAGACTCACAGGAGAACGTCGATAAGGTGCCCGAGGCAGCAATAGACCCTTGGAGACAAGTCGGCTGGAGGACGATGTATTGAATCGCGAGGCAATTTGAGAGATCCATCGTCATTAGGAGGCCCTGAACGTTACAATTAACAATCAGTTTCGCGTCGGATTCGAAAATCTAGAATCACAGGAGAAGGACCGTATGGAGCCTGAGGCAGCAATATCCACTTGGAGGCAGGTCGGCTGGAGGTCGATGTATTGAATCTCGACGCAATTTGTGTGTTCCATCGTCATTAGGAGGCGTTGAACGTTACAATTAACTGTCAGTTTTGCGTAGGGTTCGAAAATCTAGACTCACTGGAGAACGATCATATAGTGCCCGAGGCAACAATAGACCCTTGGAGACAAGTCGCCTGGAGGACGATGTATCGGATCCCGACGCAATTTGAGTTTCCATCGTCAATAGGAGGCCCTGAATGGTACAATTATCTATCAGTTTTTCGTCGGATTCGAAAATCTAGACTCTCATAAGGGGCCCGTGGCAACGATATCCCCTTGGAGACCAGTCCGCTGGAGGACGATGTATTGAATCGCGACGCAATTTGAGTGCTGCATCGTCATTAGGAGGCCATGAACGTTACAATTAACTATCAGTATATCGTCGGATTCGAAAATCTAGACTCACAGGACACGGAACACATGGAACCCGATGCAGCATATCCCCTTCTTGACAAGTGGACTGGAGGTCCATATATTGACTCTCGACGCTAATTGAGTGTTCCATCGTCATTAGGAGTCGCTGAACGTAACAATTGACGATCATTTTTGCGTCGGATTCGAAAATCTAGACACACAGGAGACGAACCATATGTTGCCCGAGGCAGCAATATTCCCTTGGAGACAAATCGGCTGAATGGCGATGTATTGAATCTCGACGCAATTTGAGTGTTCCATCGTTATTAGGAGGCCCGGAACGTTACAATTAACTGTCATTTTTGCGTCGGATTCGAAAATCTAGACTCACAGGAGAACGACCATAAGGTGCCCTAGGCAGCAACAGCCCCTTGGAGACACGTCAGCTGGATTCCGATGTATTGAATCTTGACGCAATTTGAGTGTTCCATCGTCATTAGGAGGCGCTGAAAGTTACAATTAACTATCATTTTAGCGTAGGATTCGAAAATCTACTCACAGGAGAAGGATCACATGGTGCCCGATACAGCAATATCGCCTTGGATACAAGTCGGCTGGAAGACGATGTTTTGAATCTCGATTTTAGGAGGCGCTGAACGTTACAATTAACTATCATTTTCGCGTCGGATTCCAAAATCTACTTACAGGGGAAGTTCATATGGTGCTCGCGACAGCAATATCCCCTTGGATACAAGCCGGCAGGAGGACGATGTATTGAATCTCGACGCAATTTGAGTGTTCCATCGTCTTTAGGAGGCCCTGAACGTTACAATTAACTATCAGTTATGCGTCGGATTCGAAAATCTAGACTAACAGGAGAACGCCTATAAGGTGCCCGAGGCAGCAACAGACCCTTGGAGACAAGTTGGCTGGATGCCGATGTATTGAATCTCGACGCAATTTGAATGTTCCATCGTCAGTAGGAGGCCCTGAACATTACAATTAACTATCATTTTTGCGTCGGATTCGAAAATGTAGACTCACAGGAGAACGACCATTAGGTGCCCGAGGCAGCTATAGAGCCTTGGAGACAAGTCGGCTGAAGGACGATGTATTGAATCTCGACGCAATTTGAGTGCTCCATCGTCATTATGAGGCCCTGAAGGTTACAATTAACTATCAGTTTCGCGTCGGATTCGAAAATCTAGACTTACTGGAGAACGATCATAAGGTGCCCCAGGCAGCAATAGACGCTTGGAGACAAGTCGGCCGGAGGACGATGTATTGACTCGCGACGCAATTTGAGACATCCATCGTCATTAGGAGGCCATGAACGTTACAATTAACTATCAGTATCTCGTCCGATTCGAAAATCTAGACTCATAGGGCACGGACCACATGGAACCCGAGGCAGCAAATCATCTTCAACACAAGTGGGCTGGAGGTCCATGTATTGACTCTCGACGCAAATTGAGTGTTCCATCGTCATTAGGAGGCGCTGAACGTTACAATTAACAATCATTTCTGCGTCGGGTTCGAAAATCTAGACTCACAGGAGAACGATCATAAGGTGCCCGAGGCAGCAATAGACGCTTGGAGACAATTCGGCTGGTGGACGAAATATTGGATCGCGACGCAATTTGAGTGTTTCAGAGTCATTACGAGGCCCTGAACGTTACAATTTACTATAAGTTTCGCGTCGGATTCGAAAATCTAGACTTACAAGAGAACGATCATAAGGTGCCCCAGGCAGCGATAGACGCTTGGAGACAAGTCGGCTGGAGGACGATCTTTTCGATCGCGACGCAATTTGAGTGTTCCATCGTAACTAGGAGGCCCTGAATGTTACAATTAACGATAAGGTTTTCGTCGGATTGGAAATTCTAGACTCACTGGAGACGGACCATAAGGTTCCGGAAGGAGCAGTATCCCCTTGGAGACCAGTCCGCTGGAGGACTATGTATTGGATCCCGACGCAATTTGAGTGTTCCATCGTCACTAGGAGGCCCTGAACGTTACTATTAACAATCAGTTTTGCGTCGGATTAGAAAATCTAGACTCACAGGAGAAGGACCGTATGGAGCCCTAGGCAGCAATAGACCCTTGGAGACAAGTCGCCTGGTGGACGATGTATTGGATCCCGACGCAATTTGAATGTTCCACCGTCATTAGGAGGCCCTGAACGTTACAATTAACTATAAGTTTCGCGTCGGATTCGAAAATCTAGACTCACAGGATAAGGACCTTAAGGTGCCCGAGGCAGCAATATCCCCTTGGAGGCAAGTCGGCTGGAGGACGATATATTGAATCTCACCCAATTTGAGTGTTCCATCGTCATTAGGAGGCGCTGAACGATACAATTAACTATCAGTTATGCGTCGGATTCGAAAATCTAGAGTCACAGGAGAACGACCATAAGGTGCCCGAGGCAGCAACGGACTCTTCGAGACAAGTCGGCTGGAGGCCGATGTATTGAATCTCGACGCAATTTGAGTGTTCCATCGTCAGTAGGAGGCCCTGAACATTACAATTAACTATCATTTTTGCATCGGATTCGAAAATGTAGTCTCACAGGAGTACGACCATAAGGTGCCCGAGGCAGCTATAGACCCTTGGAGACAAGTCGGCTGAAGGACGATGTATTGAATCTCGACGCAATTTGAGTGCTCCATCGTCATTATGAGACCCTGAACGTTACAATTAACTATCAGTTTCGCGTCGGATTCGAAAATCTAGACTTACAGGAGAACGAACATAAGGTGCCCCAGGCAGCAATAGACGCTTGGAGACAAGTCGGCCGGAGAACGATGTATTGAATCGCGACGCAATTTGAGTGCTGCATCGTCATTAGGAGGCCATGAACGTTACAATTAACTATCAGTATATCGTCGGATTCGAAAATCTAGACTCACAGGACACGGAACACATGGAACCCGATGCAGCATATCCCCTTCTTGACAAGTGGACTGGAGGTCCATGTATTGACTCTCGACGCTAATTGAGTGTTCCATCGTCATTAGGAGTCGCTGAACGTAACAATTGACGATCATTTTTGCGTCGGATTCGAAAATCTAGACACACAGGAGACGAACCATATGTTGCCCGAGGCAGCAATATCCCTTTGGAGACAAATCTTCTGAATAGCGTTGTTTTGAATCTCGACGCAATTTGAGTGTTCCATCGTTATTAGGAGGCCCTGAACGTTACAATTAACTATCATTTTTGCGTCGGATTCGAAAATCTAGACTCACAGGAGAACGAACATAAGGTGCCCGAGGCAGCAACAGCCCCTTGGAGACAAGTTAGCTGGATTCCAATATATTGAATCTTGATGCAATTTGAGTGTTCCATCGTCATTAGGAGGCGCTGAAAGTTACAATTAACTATCATTTTAGCGTAGGATTCGAAAATCTACTCACAGGAGAAGGATCATATGGTGCCCGATACAGCAATATCGCCTTGGATACAAGTCGGCTGGAAGACGATGTTTTGAATCTCGATTCAATTTGAGTGTTCCATCGTCATTAGGAGGCGCTGAACGTTACAATTAACTATCATTTTCGCGTCGGATTCCAAAATCTACTTACAGGGGAAGTTCATATTATGCTCGCGACAGCAATATCCCCTTGGATACAAGACGGCAGGAGGACGATGTATTGAATCTCGACGCAATTTGAGTGTTCCATCGTCATTAGGAGGCCCTGAACGTTACAATTAACTATCAGTTATGCGTCGGATTCGAAAATCTAGACTAACAGGAGAACGCCTATAAGGTGCCCGAGGTAGCAACAGACCCTTGGAGACAAGTTGGCTGGATGCCGATGTATTGAATCTCGACGCAATTTGAGTGTTCCATCGTCATTAGGGGGCCCTGATCGTTACAATTAACTATCGTTTTTGAGTCGGATTAGAAAATCTGGACTCATAGGAGGACGACCATAAGGTGCCCGAGGCAGCAATGGACCTTTGGAGACGAGTCGGCTGAAGGACGATGTATTGACTCTCGACGCAATTTGAGTGTTCCATCGTCAATAGGAGGCACTGAACCTTACAATTAACTATCATTTTAGCGTTGGATTCGAAAATCTACTCACAGGAGAAGTTCATAGTGTGCCCGAGACAGCAATATCCCCTTGAATACAAGTCGGCTGTATGTCGATGTATTGAATCTCGACGCATTTTTAGTGTACCATCGTCTTTAGGAGGCCCTGAACGTTACAATTAACTATCATTTTCGCGTCGGATTCCAAAATCTACTTACAGGGGAAGTTCATATTGTGCTCGCGATAGCAATATCCCCTTGGATACAAGACGGCAGGAGGACGATGTATTGAATCTCGACGCAATTTGAGTGTTCCATCGTCATTAGGAGGCCCTGAACGTTACAATTAACCATCAGTTATGCGTCGGATTCGAAAATGTAGACTCACAGGAGAACGACCATAAGGTGCCCGAGGCAGCTATAGACCCTTGGATACAAGTCGGCTGAAGGACGATGTATTGAATCTCGACGCAATTTGAGTGCTCCATCGTCATTATGAGGCCCTGAACGTTACAATTAACTATCATTTTTGCGTCGGATTCGAAAATGTAGACTAACAGGAGAGCGACCATAAGGTGCCCGAGGCAACTATAGACCGTTGGAGACAAGTCGGCTGAAGGACGATGTATTGAATCTCGACGCAATTTGAGTGCTCCATCGTCATTATGAGGCCCTGAACGTTACAATTAACTATCATTTTTGCGTCGGATACGAAAATGTAGACTAACAGGAGAGCGACCATAAGGTGCCCGAGGCAGCTATAGACCCTTGGAGACAAGTCGGCTGAAGGACGATGTATTGAATCTCGACGCAGTTTGAGGGCTCCATCGTCATTATGAGGCTCTGAACGTTACAATTAACTATCAGTTTCGCGTCGGATTCGAAAATCTAGACTTACAGGAGAACGATCATAAGGTGCCCCAGGCAGCAATAGACGCTTGGAGACAAGTCGGATGGAGGACGATGTTTTGGATCGCGACGCAATTTGAGTGTTCCATCGTAACTAGGAGGACCTGAATGTTACAATTATCTATCATTTTCTCGTCGGATTCGAAAATCTAGACTCACAGGACACGGAACACATGGAACACGATGCAGCATATCCCCTTCTTGACAAGTGGACTGGAGGTCCATGTATTGACTCTCGACGCTAATTGAGTGTTCCATCGTCATTAGGAGTCGCTGAACGTAACAATTGACGATCATTTTTGCGTCGGATTCGAAAATCTAGACACACAGGAGACGAACCATATGTTGCCCGAGGCAGCAATATCCCTCTGGAGACAAATCGGCTGAATGGCGATGTTTTGAATCTCGACGCAATTTGAGTGTTCCATCGTTATTAGGAGGCCCTGAACGTTACAATTAACTATCATTTTTGCGTCGGATTCGAAAATCTAGACTCACAGGAGAACGAACATAAAGTGCCCGAGGCAGCAACAGCCCCTTGGAGACAAGTTAACTGGATTCCGATGTATTGAATCTTGACGCAATTTGACTGTTCCTCGTCATTAGGAGGCGCTGAAAGTTACAATTAACTATCATTTTAGCGTAGGATTCGAAAATCTACTCACAGGAGAAGGATCATATGGTGCCCGATACAGCAATATCGCCTTGGATACAAGTCGGCTGGAAGACGATGTTTTGAATCTCGATTCAATTTGAGTGTTCCATCGTCATTAGGAGGCGCTGAACGTTACAATTAACTATCATTTTTGCATCGGATTCCAAAATCTACTTACAGGGGAAGTTCATATTGTGCTCGCGACAGCAATATCCCCTTGGATACAAGCCGGCAAGAGGACGATGTATTGAATCTCGACGCAATTAGAGTGTTCCATCGTCAGTAGGAGGCCCTGAACATTACATTTTTCCGTCGGATTCGAAAATGTAGACTCACAGGAGAACGACCATAAGGTGCCCGAGGCTTCTATAGAGCCTTGGAGACAAGTCGGCTGAAGGACGATGTATTGAATCTCGACGCAATTTGAGTGCTCCATCATCATTATGAGGCCCTGAACGTTACAATTAACTATCAGTTTCGCGTCGGATTCGAAAATCTAGACTTACAGGAGAACGATCATAAGGTGCCCCAGGCAGCAATAGACGCTTGGAGACAAGTCGACCGGAGGACGATGTTTTGGATCGCGACGCAATTTGAGTGGTCCATCGCAACTAGGAGGCCCTGAATTTAACAATTAACATTCAGTTTTGCGTCAGATTAGAAAATCTAGACTCACAGGAGAACGTCCATAAGGTGCCCGAGGCAGCAATAGACCCTTGGAGACAAGTTGGCTGGAGGACGATGTATTGAATCGCGACGCAATTTGAGAGATCCATCGTCATTAGGAGGCCATGAACGTTACTATTAACTATCAGTATCTCGTCCGATTCGAAAATCTAGACTCATAGGACACGGACCACATGGAACCCGAGGCAGCAAATCATCTTCTACACAAGTGGGCTGGAGGTCCATGTATTGACTCTCGACGCAAATTGAGTGTTCCATCGTCATTAGGAGGCGCTGAACGTTACAATTAACAATCATTTTTGCGTCGGGTTCGAAAATCTAGACTCACAGGAGAACGATCATAAGGTGCCCGAGGCAGCAATAGACGCTTGGAGACAATTCGGCTGGTGGACGATCTTTTCGATCGCGACGCAATTTGAGTATTCCATCGTAACTAGGAGGCCCTGAATGTTACAATTAACTATAAGGTTTTCGTCGGATTGGAAATTCTAGACTCACTGGAGACGGACCATAAGGTTCCGGAAGCAGCAGTATCCCCTTGGAGACCAGTCCGCTGGAGGACTATGTATTGGATCCCGACGCAATTTGAGTGTTCCATCGTCATTAGGAGGCCCTGAACGTTACAATTAGAAAATCTAGAATCACAGGAAAACGAGCATAAGGTGCCCGAGACAGCAATAGACCCTTGGAGACGCGTTGGCTGGAGGACGATGTATTGAATCACGACGCAATTTGAGAGATCCATCGTCATTAGGAGGCCCTGAATGTTACAATTAACAATCAGTTTGGAGTCGGATTCGAAAATCTAAACTCACAGGAGAAGGACCGTATGGAGCCCTAGGCAGCAATATCCCCTGGGAGACAGGTCGGCTGGAGGTCGATGTATTGAATCTTGACGCAATTTGAGTGTTCCATCGTCATTAGGAGGCGCTGAACGTTACAATTAACTGTCAGTTTTGCGTCGGGTTCGGAAATCTATACTCTCAGGAGAACGATCATATAGTGCCCGAGGCAACAATAGACCCTTGGAGACAAGTCGCCTGGAGGACGATGTTTCGGATCCCGACGCAATTTGAGTTTCCATCGTCAATAGGAGGATCTGAATGTTACAATTATCTATCAGTTTTTCGTCGGATTCGAAAATCTAGACTCTCATAAGGTGCCCGTGGCAACGATATCCCCTTGGAGACCAGTCCGCTGGAGGACGATGTATTGAATCGCGACGCAATTTGAGTGTTCCATCGTCATTAGGAGTCGCTGAACGTAACAATTGACGATCATTTTTGCGTCGGATTCGAAAATCTAAACACACAGGAGACGAACCATATGTTGCCCGAGGCAGCAATATCCCTTTGGAGACAAATCTTCTGAATGGCGATGTTTTGAATCTCGACGCAATTTGAGTGTTCCATCGTTATTAGGAGGCCCTGAACGTTACAATTAACTATCATTTTTGCGTCGGATTCGAAAATCTAGACTCACAGGAGAACGAACATAAGGTGCCCGAGGCAGCAACAGCCCCTTGGAGACAAGTTAGCTGGATTCCGATATATTGAATCTTGATGCAATTTGAGTGTTCCATCGTCATTAGGAGGCGCTGAAAGTTACAATTAACTATCATTTTAGCGTAGGATTCGAAAATCTACTCACAGGAGAAGGATCATATGGTGCCCGATACAGCAATATTGCCTTGGATACAAGTCGGCTGGAAGACGATGTTTTGAATCTCGATTCAATTTGAGTGTTCCATCGTCATTAGGAGGCGCTGAACGTTACAATTAACTATCATTTTCGCGTCGGATTCCAAAATCTACTTACAGGGGAAGTTCATATTGTGCTCGCGACAGCAATATCCCCTTGGATACAAGCCGGCAGGAGGACGATGTATTGAATCTCGACGCAATTTGAGTGTTCCATCGTCATTCGGAGGCCCTGAACGTTACAATTAACTATCAGTTATGCGTCGGATTCGAAAATCTAGACTAACAGGAGAACGCCTATAAGATGCCCGAGGTAGCAACAGACCCTTGGAGACAAGTTGGCTGGATGCCGATGTATTGAATCTCGACGCAATTTGAGTGTTCCATCGTCATTAGGGGGCCCTGATCGTTACAATTAACTATCGTTTTTGAGTCGGATTCTAAAATTTGGACTCAAAGGAGGACGACCTTAAGGTGCCCGAGGCAGCAATAGACCTTTGGAGACGAGTCGGCTGAAGGACGATGTATTGACTCTCGACGCAATTTGAGTGTTCCATCGTCAATAGGAGGCACTGAACGTTACAATTAACTATCATTTTAGCGTTGGATTCGAAAATCTACTCACAGGAGAAGTTCATAGTGTGCCCGAGACAGCAATATCCCCTTGAATACAAGTCGGCTGTATGTCGATGTATTGAATCTCGACGCATTTTTAGTGTACCATCGTCTTTAGGAGGCCCTGAACGTTACAAATAACTATCAGTTTCGCGT
Organism: Schistocerca piceifrons; assembly: GCF_021461385.2. Lineage (NCBI taxonomy): Eukaryota > Metazoa > Arthropoda > Insecta > Orthoptera > Acrididae > Schistocerca > Schistocerca piceifrons. The sequence goes on from NW_025728419.1 coordinate 504,641, forward strand.
CGGATTCGAAAATCTAGACTCACACGAGACGGGCCACATGGAGCCCCAGGCGGCAAAATCCCCTTGAGGGCAGGTCGGCTGGAGGTCGGTGTATTGACTCTCGAGACAATCTTAGTGTTCCATTGTCATTAGTAGGCTCTGAACGTTACAATTAACAATCGGTTTCGCGTCGGATTCGAGAATCTAGACTCACAGGAGCAGGATCGTATGGAGCCTGAAGCAGATATATCCCCTTGGAGACAAGTCGGCTGAAGGACGATGTATTAAATCTCGACGTAATTTGAGTGCTTCATCGTCATTAAGAGGCCATGAACGTTACAATTAAGTATCAGTATCTCGTCGGATTCGAAAATCTAGACTTACAGGACACGGACCACATGGAACCCGAGGCAGCATATCCCCTTCTAGACAAGTGGGCTGGAGGTCCATGTATTGACTCTCAACGCAAATTGAGTGTTCCATCGTCATTAGGAGGCGCTGACCGTAACAATTGACTATCATTTTTGCGTCGGATTCGAAAATCTAGACACACAGGAGACGAACCAGAAGTTGCCCGAGGTAGCAATACCTCTTGAAGACAAATCGGCTGAATGGCGAAGTATTGAATCTCGACGCAATGTGAGTGTTCCATCGTTATTAGGCGGCTCTGAACGTTACAATTAACTATCATTTTTTCGTCGGATTCGAAAATCTAGACTCACAGGAGGACGACCATAAGGTGCCCCAGGCAGCAACAGCCCCTTGGAGACAAGTTAGCTGGATTCCGATGTATTGAATCTCGACGCAATTTGAGTGTTCCATCATCATTTTGAGGCCCTGTACGTAACAATTAGCAATCAGTTTTGCGTCGGATTCGGAAATCTACTCACAGGAGAAGGATCATATGGTGCCCGAAACAGCAATATCCCCTTGGATACAAGTCGGCTGTAAGACGATGTATTGAATCTCGATTCAAATTAAGTGTTCCATCAACAAAAGGAGGCGCTGAACGTTACATTTAACAATCAGTTTTGCGTCGGATTAGAAAATCTAGACTCACAGGAGAACGACCATAATGTGCCCGAGGCAGCAATAGACGGTTGGAGACAATTCGGCTGGTGGACGAAATATTGGATCGCGACGCAATTTGAGAGTTTCAGAGTCGTTAGGAGGCCCTGAAAGTTACATGTAACTATCCGTTTTTCGCCGGATTCGAAAATATAGACTCACATAATGTGCCCGAGGCAGCAATATCTCCTTGGAGACCAGTCCGCTGGAGGACGATGTTTTGAATCGCGACGCAATTTGAGTGCTCCATCGTCATTAGGAGGCCCTGAACGTTACAATTAACTATAAGTTTCGCGTCTGATTTCCAAAATCTAGACTCACAGGATAAGGACCATATGGTGCCCGAGGCAGCAATATCCTCTTGGAGACAAGTCGGCTGGAGGACGATGTATTGATTGAATCGCGACGCAATTTGAGTGTTCCATCGTCATTAGGAGGCCCTGAACATTACAATTAACAATCATTTTTGCGTCGGAATCGAAAATGTAGACTCACAGGAGATCGACCATAAGGTGCCCGAGGCAGCTATAGACCTTTGGGTACAAGTCGGCTGAAGGACGATGTATTGAATCTCGACGCAATTTGAGTGCTCCATCGTCATTATGAGGCTCTGAACGTTACAATTAACAATCAGTTTTGCGTCGGATTAGAAAATCTAGACTTACAGGAGAACGAGCATAAGGTGCGCCAGGCAGCAATAGACGCTTGGAGACAAGTCGGCTGGAGGTTGATGTTTTGGATCGCTACGCAATTTGAGTGTTCCATCGTAACTAGGAGGCCCTGAATGTTACAATTAACTATAAGTTTTTCGTCGGATTGGAAATTCTAGACCCACTGGAGACGGACCATAAGGTTCCGGAAGCAGCAGTATCCCCTTGGAGACCAGTCCGCTGGAGGACGATGTATTGGATCGCGACGCAATTTGAGTGTTCCATCGTCATTAGGAGGCCCTGAACATTACAATTAACAATCAGTTTCGCGTCGGATTTAAAAATCTAGACTCACAGGAGAGCGACCATAAGGAGCCCGAGGCAGCAAAATCCCCATGAAAACAAGTGAGCTGGAAGACGATATATGGAATCTCGACGCAATTAGAGTGTTCCATCGTAATTAGGAGGAACTGAGCGTTACAATTAACTATGAGTTTTGCATCGGAATCGTAAATCTAGACTCACATAAGGTGCCCGTGGCAACGATATCCCCTTGGAGACCAGTCCGCTGGAGGACGATGTATTGAAACGCGACGCAATTTGAGTGCTGCATCGTCAATAGGAGGCCATGACCGTTACAATTAACTATCAGTATATCGTCGGATTCGAAAATCTAGACTCACAAGACAAGGACCACATGGAACCCGAGGCAGCATATCCCCTTCTAGACAAGTGGGCTGGAGGTCCATGTATTGACTCTCGACGCAAATTGAGTGTTCCATCGTCATTAGGAGTCACTGAACGTAACAATTGACTATCATTTTTGCGTCGGAATCGAAAATCTAGACTCACAGGAGACGAACCATATGTTGCCCGAGACAGCAATATCCCCTTGGAGACAAATCGGCTGAATGGCGATGTCTTGAATCTCGACGATATTTGAGTGTTCCATCGTTATTAGGAGGCCCTGAACTTTACAATTAACTATCCTTTTTGCGTCGGATTCCAAAATCTAGACTCACAGGAGAACGACCAATAGGTGCCCGAGGCAGGAATAGACCCTTGGAGACAAGTCGGCTGGAGGACGATGTATTGACACTCGACAAAATTTGAGTGTTCCATCGTCACTTGGAGGCACTGAAAGTTACAATTAACTATCATTTTAGCGTCGGATTCGAAAATCTACTCACAGGAGAAGGATCATATGGTGCCCGATACAGCAATCTCCCCTTGGATACAAGTCGGCTGGAAGACGATGTATTGAATCTCGATTCAATTTGAGTGTTCCATCGTCATTAGGAGGCCCTGAAAGTTACAATTAACAATCAGTTTCGCGTCGCATTCGAAAATGTAGACTAACAGGAGAGCGACCATAAGGTGCCCGAGGCAGCTATAGACCCTTGGAGACAAGTCGGCTGAAGGACGATGTATTGCATCTCGACGCAATTTGAGTGCTCCATCGTCATTATGAGGCCCTGAACGTTACAGTTAACTATCATTTTTGCGTCGGATTCGAAAATGTAGACTAACAGGACAGCGACCATAAGGTGCCCGAGGCAGCTATAGACCCTTGGAGACAA
>NW_025728420.1:0-40596 GCF_021461385.2 Schistocerca piceifrons
TCTTACGACCTTGCTTGGCACATACTCATCTAACGCATAATGTACGACGGTTTTGAACTTCGTCCACTGATCCTCAACACTATCTGTACTTGAGACAAAACTTTTGTGTTGAGCCAACAGGTACTCTGAAATCTGCTTTTTGTCACTTTTTCTAAACAGAAAAATCTTCCTACCCTTTTTAATATTCCCATTTACGGCTGAAATCATCGATGCCGTAACCGCTTTATGATCGCTGATTCCCTGTTCTGCGTTAACTTTTTCAAATAGTTCGGGTCTGTTTGTCACCAGAAGGTCTAATATGTTATCCCCACGAGTCGGTTCTCTGTTTAACTGCTCAAGGTAGTTTTCAGATAAAGCACTTAAAAAAATTTCACAGGATTCTTTGTTCCTGCCACCCGTTATGAACGTTTGAGTCTCCCAGTCTATATCTGGCAAATTAAAATCTCCACCCAGAACTATAACATGGTGGGGAAATCTACTCGAAATATTTTCCAAATTATCCTTCCGGTGCTCAGCCACAACAGCTTTTGAGCCAGGGGGCCTATAGAGACATCCAATTACCATGTCTGAGCCTGCTTTAACCGTGACCTTCACCCAAATCATTTCACATTTCGGATCTCCGTCAATTTCCTTCGATACTATTGCACTTCTTATCGCTATAAACACGCCTCCCCCTTCACTGTTCAGCCTGTCTCTACGGCGTTGAAAACATTCTCTGCATGTTCTTGCACTAATAGTTCCCTCACCATTGCTCTCACCCATCATTTTAAGGCTCACAGCCGCAGATTTCCTTATGTTAAATTAGAAAATTAACACCTGCCTGAAATAGCGAGAAATGGGAACGTAAGTTGACGTACTTAATCGAGAATAACCTTAGGATGCAATCACAAATCGACTAATATTTTTATGGCATTATGTTTACAGATGCCTAAGCGTATTGTATTACACCTATGACCAACGACCTGATCCCCACTTGTCACTACTGCCCTCTATTCCAAAACGGCCGAGGCAAAATTGTTGACCTAATGTAATCACCCCATTTATGGTCTGTGTTGCTTTCACGTATTCGTAGCTCCACACATCTTCCGTGGGAGGTTTTAATTGGCATACGTGTTGCACTGACGTTACATTTTCACTGGTCTACTTTTTCTTAGGTACATAATATACATTTAAATATTAGCTTTTTCGAGAATTACTTATGCCCATGTACCCATTCCAATTGAATTCCTTTTTTAAATCGAAAATCGATACATTTTTACGATTTGATTTCCTGGACACAAACTTGTGAATTAAGACTTAATGTTTCACAGCAACAATACTTTTTCAATGAAGTTTACAGTATATGTAAAATTATGCGACTGAATTATTCGTTGATAGTATTATTGATAGTATTTCATCAACAAGGAAATGCATTATTTACAATATAGTAAAATGTTAACTAGCCATCAACTAAGTTGAATCTAGCCGGCCGGAGTGGCCGTGCGGTTCTAGGCGCTACAGTCTGGAACCGAGCGACCGCTACGGTCGCAGGTTCGAATCCTGCCTCGGGCATGGATGTGTGTGATGTCCTTAGGTTAGTTAGGTTTAAATAGTTCTAAGTTCTAGGCGACTGATGACCTCAGAAGATAAGTCGCATAGTGCTCAGAGCCATTTGTACCATAAGTTGAATCTCCCGAGATTCACACTGTCTCTTCCAGAGCCATGTCACTGTAACATTACAGATTTAACGTAATTGTGTGAAAAAGGAGATTTGATAATAAACTGGAAGAAAGTGATTCGCAGAGTTATGAAACACCAGACACCACCAAGCTGCTTTTCGATGTACTACTCTGGAGATGGCGCACGTACACTCTTTTCCGCTGGAGACAGTTTTCACTGAATATTTGCAAATAAGATGGTTCCTACACGCACTTTCCACGAAGCAATATTACGAAAATACTTACCAGCTGTTGTACAGCCCGAATATGTGAAATGGGATACGATTCCGGTTTCGTCTGAAATCCTTGTGAATCCATCAGCTATCGTCTGAAAAAGTTGTAAACAGCTTGCCACAGGCTTCAGCATACACCAACGTTTGCCGCCAGTAGCGCAACAGAGTAAGGCTGAAGTGATCACAGATGACGTCACCCGGTCTAATAAATATGTATCGAAGTGATGTTGCCTGCCAACAGCTGAAATGAGTATGCTTTGCTCTCCAGCCTGGCAAACAACTTGTCCATTCACGGTGCTCGCTAAATTTGCACTACCTCGTAGATTGTTAAGCGCTGTTGCCTCGATACGGAGAACCCGATGACTTACCTGACGCTGTTACTGTACAATGGAACGGTATATTTTGCCTAAAAGCAAGTTTTAAATGACAGTGGATTGAGAAAACACTTCTTTCTCGCTGGTGACACGTGCTGTATACAAAGGAAAAGTGTTGTCCTAATGTAAAATCAAAATTCCAGAAAAAGTTTTTCCGAAAGAGATATTATATCGACCTCGTTTAGATAATATGTTTCCCATCTTTAAATTCCTTCAGATAATGGCACTCATTATAAAGGTATAGGTCCTCTCCTCGCCGTGATTTTTATTTCCGTATCATTAATTCATTACTGAACCATTGAACCATCCGTAAGTTATGCCGGGTAAGGGCGTATAAGAAGGATAACGTACATTGGATACGTGCCTCCTTATGTGACACCTGCCTTTCGACAGGCTACCTGGTTTCCAGTATACGTCTGTGTACCACCTTTTTATCACCTAAACCTAAAGTTATTATCTTCCTTTTTTAACTGATTATGAGTCCACCACGGATTACACAACGTGCGTGGGATGTTTGTTAGCTGCACCCTGCACCGATTCTGTATCCATCATCCTGCTGTGTCTAATTTCCTCGCCTGGTGTTGATATATCCTCCTGTATATAATCGAAGATTTTTTACACTTAATATTTTACTTGTTGAAAAATGCTATTCACACTTTTCATGTGGCAGAGAAGTGTAAACCTATACTCCACAAGCCGCAGCGGACGTCACTGCATGTTTTTATTTGTAACTTGCCACTACTTCTGTGGGATGTCTGCTGTGCTGATCTGCATACCTAAAAATGCTGAAGTCCGAACTCAGCCGACCTACAAAGATGGGAAGCATCCCATATGATCATGAGAATTACTTAAGTGGAATGTTAATATCTCCTGTGAAACCTTCCCTTCTGCAATAACCTACGAAATCTTCCCTTACGATTTCTATCTCTTGCTTAATAATAACATATGAAATCTTCCCTTTGAAATGAATTCTCTTTCTCAATCTTCGCATACAAATTTAAATACTGCTTATTAAAACTGATATTCCGATTATTTCGACGAAACATAGTATGTGTCGTCGTCGTCACCCTCAGTCGTTAGCTGCAATAACCCAAAACTTTTCCTCACCTTTTTGCTGTAACTGGATCGCCATCTGACTGCTAAATCGAACTGCGACATGAATATGCTTACTCTGTTTTACTATACTCTATTAGCTGCTAGTGGGCTGCCATAATAAGTGGCTGTATTTACTACCAAAGATGACGTTATTCTTTAATAGCAAAGCTGACGTTGTTCTTTAATTAATTTGACTGAAGTTACGTAATTCATACTTAAACTTTTTCTTGACAACAATAAAATTTTGCCAAGTTTTACGTTGAAGGTTTTTGGATTGGATTATAATCAGTAATGCAATATTGCTGGCAAAAATTAATTATATTCTGAATAAAATGATTTTACAAACATTCCGATGGGACTTACTTTTTACAATAATCTTACAACTAGCATTGCGCAAACATACCTTCAGTAGCCTTGAGTTTCTCAAAAAAGAATAATTCAATAATATTAGTTCCTCTTATGATAATAGTTAGCTGATGTCTCTGTACATCCGTTTATAATCTCTTGTAAGTCATATCTGGTGGCTGGCAGGCACACCGCTCCTCTCAACCTCTCGCTTCATACCTGCTACCGGCTCGCTTCACTTCTCGCTTACTACCGACTTCCTACGAACGCTTCAAGTGCGGTCTCTCCCGCCAACAATACTTTCTGGTGCACACAATCCCTGCTACCATTACAAAGTGTATCAATCCGCGATCTTTCCCGCTCTTTTGTTAAAATATATCCATAAGCGGTCTGTCCCGCCCTTTTTTAAATTTTATCACTGTGCGGTCTCTCCTGCCAACAATACCTTGTTACAGACATTCCCTGATACCACAAATATTTCCAACATGACAAATAGTAATTATTCCTACTTAATCCTATTAAAAAGATATAAACATCTCTCATAAATTGTGGTTTGACAATAGATAACAGAAACACACACGTCATACAACGGGAACGTTTTGCTGATAGATAGTTAAAAATTAATCCTCTCAAGCATGACAATAACTGTTATCACACCACACACATAGATACACAAATGCAAGTGGGATCATGTAATCTATAACAGAAATATGAGGATATTATAAGAATCGGGTTTGTTAATGAATAACGAAACTCATGAATAGCCCACTGAGATAAACAATACAACATTTAATACTTGGACAGTGGGTTCTGATGGTAAACTCTAATCTTGGCAAAAGTGAGTTAATACGATAAAAGTAAGGTCATGCAAACAATACACGAGTACGACTTGTTACTTTAAGCATGGTTAGTAAATTACAGGAAGAAACCACAAAATAGTTTCGAACATTAGTGAGCCTCCAAAGCCGAGTGCAAAAAAGTAAAACAGAATAACTGACTCGTGAAGGGAAGCAGCTAATAACACGTCTACATCAACATCTACGGCCATACTCTGCAATCCACCTGACGGTGGCGGAGGGTACCTTGAGTACCTCTATCGGTTCTCCCTTCTATTCCTGTCTCGCATTGTTCGTGGAAAGAATGATTGTCTGTATGCCTCTGTGTGGGCTCTAATCTCTCTGATTTTATCCTCATGGTCTCTTCGCAAGATATACGTAGGAGGGAGCAATGTACTGCTTGACTCCTCGGTGAAGGTATGTTCTCGAAACTGCAACAAAAACTTGTTCCGAGCTACTGAGTGTCTCTCTTGAAGAGTCTTCCACTGGAGTTTATCTACCATCTCCGTAACGCTTTCGTGATTACTAAGTGATCCTGTAAGGAAGCGCGCTGCTCTCCATTGGATCCTCTCTATCTCTTCATCAACCCTATCTGGTACGCATCCCACACCGGTGAGCAGTATTCAAGCAGTGGGCGAACAAGCGTACTGTAACCTACTACCTTTGTTTTCAGACTGCATTTCCTTAGGATTCTTCCAATGAATCTCGTTCTGGCATCTGCTTTACCGACGATTAATTTTATATGATCATTCCATTTTAAATCACTCCTAATGCCTTTTTCCGGATAATTTAAGGAATTAACTACTTCCAGTTGCTGACCTGGTATATTGTAGCTAAATGGTAATGGATCTTTCTTTCTATGCATTCGCAGCAAATTACACTTGTCGACATTGAGATTCAATAGCACCATGCGTCAGTTCGTTGCAGATCCTCCTGCATTTCAGTACAATTTTCCAATGTTACGACCTCTCGACATTGGTCAACAATTTACTTAGGCTGGGAATTATGTCGTCTAGCTTTCAATTAGCGCCATCTCATGGTCTAAATTTCAACATTATCTTGAATAATCCTCTTGACTCAGTGTGTCCCGATATGCACATAGCTAAACTTATGTCTAATAAAACAAGAAATGGTTCAAGTGGCTCTGAGCACTATGGGACTTAACATCTATGGTCATCAGTCCCCTAGAACTAAGAACTGCTTAAACCTAATTAACCTAAGGACAGCACACAACACCCAGTCATCATGAGGCAGAGAAATCTAATAAAACAAGGGGAAGTACAGTTTGATATATCAGCATTATTATGAAAAGAATTATGTAACACTTTGAATTGCAGACAGACACGACGAAAAGACTGGCGGGAGCGGCCAGAGGTAGATGCCACGTGTGCGTGTAGTGTGCTTCCATGTGTGAATGTGTATGTGTTTCCTGCGTCTTTCATTCCTGAAGAAAGTTTTGGACAAAAGCTCAATGTGTAACAGTCTCTTCATTCTGAAACTTCTGCTGAACGTGATATCTATAAAGTGAGTGGCAATCTATCAATTTCATTACTGATATGATTTTAGAAAATCTGATTTTACGTTATCTCCTTCTCGATCAATATTACTTGAACGTCCACGAAACTTGCTCCATCGCATCATGCTCTTACTGTTACTTTATGCCGTCTCTTTATCTCAAACCTATATTTATTTTCTAAATACACTTACATGTCCATATTCCTGATCCTTCTGTCGCACCTCCAGTGCACAAATTATGTCCTACATACCTCAGTTCTGTCGTTCTTCTAGTGCAAAGGACACTTCTTACTTACTAAACTCTTCAACGTCTAGCAACTACAACATTTTAATATATACAGAAAGTTCCTACAACTACCTTTCTTCAAAAGGCGGCTTCGCACAGTCGGTCTTCGACTAATTCCGCCTCACATTCCGTACATTGTTTTCTGGAGGGTTTCTCTGTGGAACTAGGACGGGTATTGCCTCTCTGCTCTTGTCATCACGTCCTCCCTGATCTCGCCTGTGGTCTGTTCGACATGGTTGTGCCCACGAACTGTGACGACTGTTTTGTTGTACCTGTTTCCATTTCTGCGGTGTGCCTGCCACTCTAGCCAGTTCACATTCTGTGGCCGACATTTGTACGACGTGCACTGGTTTTCCAGCCGGAGGCTCCCGATTACACCCAAGTTTATCAAGGAAAACAAAAATGCGCCTGCATCGTCTATACCACGACCAGATAATGGAATATCATTTTCAATACGGTTCGGCAGCCTCGTTTGGCAGATCCGTATGAGCTCATTGCCACAAACGATGTATCCAACTGGAAAGCGAAGCACCTGATATGATCAAGCAAATTTATTAAAGTGCATACTTGTGTCTCACAATAGAAACGTCTTCTGAATGATATTTAATAGGAGTAGCTCAGTCAAGCATGACGTTATGGGTACCCCACGACGCACGTAGAAATGTTAATGAGAGGAGGGTTCATCAAATCCATTACAGAGACATTTGATGACTGTAATAATCGGGTTCATTATCGAAAGGCAAACCACGCGAGTTACTCACTAAGTTAACTTTACAATAGTTACTCCTTGGACATAGGGTGCTAATGGTGAAGTCAGGTAGTTCATATTCATACATGATTATGGTCACTGAATGTAAGCATGCCCAGTAAAATCCGAGAAGAACACGAAAAAATAGATTCGAACATGAGTGACATTGCCAAAATGCATGCTGGAAACTGTTACCTGACTCAGTCGCATTACAGGGGAATTACTGGCTCCTGAAGGGAAAAAGTTAATACCGCGTCCCTGCCAAATCGGTGACCACAACTCCAGCGTATCGTACCAAAATGGTGACCTAAATACGGTAGTCACCGGCAGTAGCGGTTGGAGACACTGAGATCACTTCCTTTCCCGTATTCAATACAAAAGTAGAGACATCTTGCTACACGAGAGTCAAGCTCGCACCGTCAGTCGACAGGTAACAAGTCTTTATGTCATGATCTCTGTCTTGAGTATTAATGCTCTGAAACTTCGCTGCCTCTGTCAGAAACAGAATCTCACCGGCCAATGGTGGCAGAGATTGGGAGTTCTATCCAGTAAAACTTAGGTAAAGGTGCTGAACAACCTCGTACCTTTACGGATGTATGCTGTGTTAAACCTAAAGTGTCGTGGATTGGGTCAATATCAAAACAGAATTACGAGACACTCGGCAAGTGGGCACAAATGAGAAAGCACATGCTCCACAAAAAAAAAAAAAAACACAGTAAGAACCGAACAGAACACTAAAGTCTGAAATGCATACCGAAAGTTATTTTCGGCATCGCTCTTGAATAACAGAGATTCACTCGCGATCCTGTCGAAAGGGGCAGCAGTGTGTTTTCCTAAAAGGCCTCTTTGAAGAATGCTACGCTTCACTCTGGGATACGGCTCTCCCGTTCACCTCCTAGAGTGCGGGGGTGGAGGAACTGAATGCTGTTTCACCTGCTTGAGGGAACTGAATGCTATGTCCGCCATGGGAGCCGAGACCCAGCCATGGACCTCGCACATTTTAATTGAAGTCAAGCTATTCACTTGTTGCCCCTTCACCATACTAAAAAGAGAAGTGGATAGAAAGCAATGAAACGGATAGTCACTGGAGGTACTGAATGTACTTTTCAATTATTCTGCACCGTTAGAGACTGAATAATTCATGAAGGGGAAGAGCTCAAAGTATTATAAAATAATTTGCGTGAAAATTTCAGAGAAAACCGGTCACGTAGCACTATGAACTTGTTGTGTTTCGATTTTGGTCGAACGGATATCCAAATAAAATGTCGGATTTGTCTGTTTTCCATACCTAATTTCACGTTGGAAAATGCTATTCCTGCTTCTTAGAAACATTCCGTAAGCCAGCGGAGTGCAGCAGTGGTTTGCACACTGGACTCTCATTCGGGAGGATGACGGTTCAAACCCGCGTCCGACCATCCTGATTTATAGGTTTTCTGTGATTTCTCTAAATCGTGTCAGGTAAATGTCGGGATGGTTCCTTTGAAAGGGCACAGCCAACTTCTTTCCTCAGCCTTCTCTAATCCGATGGAACAATGACCTAGCTGTTTGGTACCATCCCCAAAGTCAACCAAACACCAATTCTGATTTCACACCATACTCATAACGCTATGATATCGTTCTCTTGCAAGCACATTTGCGAATTTTTTGGTACTACGATCATCTTCAATCGATAAATCAGTTTAATGATTATACAGTAGACACTTTTCATTGCGCCATACTCGTATATTAGAATGAATCGCCATTCGCCGCACGGATGGACCACGAAAAGAGTCACTGGTTTCTTGCGCGTTTTTATTACTCTAATTTTACCGTAGAGGTTTCTACGGCATTGACAGGTTCCTAAAAAATAAAAAAATAAATGAGTTAAAAATCGTAATTTGAAGCCATATTGACTATTAATCGAACGTGACTGTTTCAGAAACATGAAAAGGATTTCCATTACCGCTAGCAGTCACAAAATTTGATGACAAGTAAATGGTTTATTTAGCGACATTTTTGGTGGCGATACTTCTTCATCAGGAGATACTAGCATCACAAAACCATTTAACACATGTTTAAGACTTGTTTTGAGCGGTGTCTTGTGTTCTGCACTACTGGTTTTTTTTTGTGTATCGTGCTTTAAAGAGACCGTTGTGAAGAAATCCAAGGGCCATGGAAATACCGATGCCTCAACACGTCACAGGGAAACTGCCTCGCCATAGATACAAAGATGATCACAGCAGTCATGTAAATAAGTTTTATTATATGTATAAACATGCGTTAAATGTTTTTAATGCCAATATAGCCTGTTGATGTGACATAACTTTAATACATATTGCTCAAATTTTTGACTAGTAGCGGTATCTGGAAACCTTTTCATATAAAAAAACTTACAGACTACAAATTACAACCCGAAGTTCATAATTTTTTTAGTATGTTACCTTTTTGTACTGTCTTTCGTCTGATACTTCTTAGCGTAAGTCTTACACTATCTCAGAAGAAACACGTGATCCGTTAAGTACGAGATCACACCGAATCAAAGACACAAGAAATATTCTGACTGGGAGGCTGGCACCAGACATTCGAATCACATCCGCCAGAGACAGCCACACAACATCAGCGGCTGTTAACCAACCGTTCTCAGGTCTAGCTCTATTTCTCTGTCACTCATATTCAACGTATGGACCGAAAACGACATTTTTGGCAGCTTTAGGCATCGGAGTACATGAACTGCCATGTAAACATTTTGCTATCGCTCACCCAGAATGTGTAGACTATGAGGACTTCAGTGATGCGTTAAACAAGTACTCTGATGCACAAGTGAGCGTGGCTGTCGCTCACTACAAGGTTTTCAAGATAAGTTGATAAGCCCATCCAAGTAACTAGCAGTGAGTTACTGATTTACAAGACCTGACGTGGAGTGAATGTAGTAAATATTGCAGTCACGCCATACTTCCAGATGCTATCATCGAGAGATCAAGATCGAGAAAACAAACTGCCAAGTTTGAAACAAGTGTTAGAATTAATTGAGTCACAGGGCTCTTATGACAGTGCTTTGGTTGGCTTTGAGTCTCCTCATATTTTTGTGGTGCTACGTAAGGGGGATAGTAAACGAGTCGTCCATCCACTTCATATGGCGCGTCATTCCAGGTTACAGTCAAAACGGCGCCGTTGAAACCAATACAAGAGTGCTACTCAGACGGCAAGTGGTGTTAAATCTTGACCACAGTGCAGGACGTCACCCTAACAGCATCCGGCCCCTACCGTGACGCAAAGTGTTCTCATTGTGGCAAACACCGACAGGTGCAGTCCGTCAGCAAAAGAGAAAATCACACAAGACATTTGTTCCTTATTCCAAGTGTCAGTCCCTAACCGTCAGTGCCGCTCTAACAAAGCCTGCTACTGCTAATTATGGTGTCAAGTCAGCATCAAAACCAGTGTTGAAAATGAGTATTCAATGGCAAGCAAACAAACTTTTTGTAAAGTTGCTGATTGCTAATCTCAACGTGCGCAGGCAGTTACATACCGAAGTTTCAATTACTCTTTTTAAACGACGAATATATGAACTGTTATGAAAGCCTAAATTAAACAAGTCACAGGCAGCTCTCTTAGCTTATAACTGTCGTGATATCGCAGTTCCTGGTGTTTGTAACCTTCCTGCCACTTTTTGCAGTGTTACAAAGACAGCTGTGTTCACAGACAGTCATAAAATTTGATCTGCGAAACTACCCCTCGCTATTACAGAGTTAGTTATCTATCCAGATTTCTCCATTGCTGAACCACGCTAAATAAACTGTGGACAAGTGGATAAATGAACCTTCATTTTCAGTCCAAGCATTGGAACAACGCGTAGCGGTAATCACGTGGTTTCTTTACATATGCACATTGATGACTAGCTACGAAATAAAATTCATAGGTACGATAAATTCCTAACTTTATTAGCGTGCGTTTATTTCGTTGCAAGCACTGCCAAGTAACTCAATAAAAGTTACTCTAGATACAACGGCAAAAATGACAAACAAAAAACATGAAAAAAGTTGTAGTGACTTAGAGTTGGAAAAGATCAGGTTGGGAAACACGTGATGGTAAGCTGAACACCTTACAGTACTAAATTTTTACTGACTCAGATTCGCGGCAAGACAACAGTGATTGCACCCATACTTTGAATATAAGTAAAGTTGTTGTGCAACTGTGCTGACCTCAGTGGTGAGTTAGAAACTAAATGTGACGGTTACTAAACTGAACGTGGCCTTTACTGCCTGTGTTGCCCGTAAACCTCACTATTGTTGGAATGAGAATACGCTGGACGCGGGAAGTGCCTACGTCTCTCTAAGCATGGCTGCGCGGGCGTCGCTACTGCATCGCCTTCGGACGAGGTTTGACCCTGTAGTCTGCTGGTTATGTCTTCTCCAGCAGCGTCGTGACAGCAAAGTGCCCTAGTCTCCTAGCTGCGCGCGGAACTGAAAGTGCCCTCTACCGAGTGTAAAACGTGAAGTGACTCTGCTGCAAACACACGACGAAGAGTCCTCTCTGCAAGCAAAACCTGAAGTTGCTCTACACCAAAGATGAGGATGTTTCCCGTGCCTCATACACCAACTGCCGATCGGAAAGTAACACATTTGTGTCTCCAATGAAAGAAAGCTATACCCCCACTGAAAAAAAAAGAAAAACTGGCTCTTCCAATCAAGTGTACTGAAACCACTCTTCCAGAACTTACGTCTAAAAATTCTATGTCCCGATACTCCAGGCAGTCCCGATGTCTTATATTTTCCGCAATTTTCGCTCTGTTTCTTGCGTGGCAATATAAAAGGAAAAGGAAAGTCGAAAGAATTGGGCTAGATGCCAAACAAGCGGCCCAAGCATGTGACCGTCATAACCTTGTACTGCCCGCATCTTTCAGAGAGCTTTTGAGAGCGGGATCTCCTACACAATTTTCTCTTAAGAACGGCTCAAAACACTGACCATATTACTTACCAAATCTTCTTTCCACCAGGGAAACGTTTCAGAGACTTTCTTAACAGAAAAAGTCACGGAGTTCCCTGACTGAATAAGTCAAGGGCCGATCGAGCTCAATTCACGGTTATGCACAACATCCATCCTCCCCCTCCATGAGTCCGGTATCATAGGCCAACATAGACCGCGAGGGCTTGGAACGGTTCCGCTATTGGAATGACTTGTTTGGCTCAGGTTGGTAGAACCCAGAGAAATCGCAGTGGTCCATACCCAGTACAGCGAATGGAACTTCTACAAGTAAGATGAAGAAAATGAAAAAAACACCTACATAATCGCTGTCGTTGTACTGTAATTGGAAATAACTGTTCGATTCCGCAATCTTTCCTATTTCGAATAAATTTAGCTAGAAACGTAATTAATTATGGAATCAAACTGACTCTAATCTGCACATAAAAATGTGGCCAATTTACAAAATAACGTATCGCCAGAATGAAAAGAGGCGAAGTCTTCTGCCTTGAACCTTTACGGCACGTTCCTCAAGTACTCAAGAAGTTCTTGCAGTAGATGAGATACTTCTTTAAACCTAGTGTGGCTCCAAGGACAAATTTGTCTAGTCGTTTGTTACAGCAGTTGGCTGAATCATTCGCCTTACAATGGGCTGAAAATAATGATGAGAATTAAGTACGGTTTGACCTCCATACCAGTGGAAACCACCGCCGTACTAATACTATTGCTGACCGTTCTGCAGAAGGTGGTTAATCAGATGTGGCAATTAATGTGTAGAATATTAATGTATGCCAAACAAGAGATGTTTTAAATTTTTATTTACGTTTCACATCATTCTTTTTCTGTTTTTTAGATTATCGTATCACATGTATGTATTTTGTTAATGGAGAATAATAAGTAGCTCACTGTTACGATAAAAAACAATTACAGTAATGATTATCTGCAAGGAAATGCTTCAAAAAAACGTTTTTTACACAGTACCATAAAATGGACGAAATTTTATCACATAACATAAACGATGCAGTAGAGAATACAAAGCAAAATTCAACATGACTTCAAATGGTAACAGTCCCTGTTTGCATTGTACACTGCGTACATTTAGGACAATAAATGAAATAAATAAATAAAAATATCAACTCAAATAGCTAAAGATACTCATTGAATGTAAATACCTATATGAGCTGCTTTTTGTTGTTCATTAGTGTGATGTCAAGAAGGAAACAAATAACAATCATGAAATAATTAACATAGAGAAAGAGTAAAGTCTTGCTGTGAATACGATGAATACTGTGCATCTTCATATTTTCGCGGCGCAATGAGTGTTCCATAAAATCCCCGGCGTGAGGCCGCATAAATTTCACTTCTTCTTTTAATATTCGGCTGTATGCCATCCAGCAGTTTCAGAGTGAGCCTCTGCTCATCACAGCAGGTGACTTCGTACCTGTAGCCAACGAAGTTAGTGCCACACACTAAACAGGTTGATCACAGATGGCACACACAACATAATGGCGATGTACTGTTTCCTCAGAGTATTGGTGAGAGAGGCAAGTGGTTCTGTACATGAGGTGAAGATATGCCGTAAATCATTGGTTGCACCCGCTAACGGGCTGACACATAGCTATACGCACGTGTTAAGTTGCTGTCCCTTCATTTAGGTGGCATTTCGTGGGGGTGCTCTGGGCTGCTACGGCCGCAGGTTCGAATCCTGCATCGGGCATGGATGTGTGTGATGTCTTGAGGCTAGTTAGGGTTAAGTAGTTCTATGTTCTAGGGGAGTGATGGCCTCAGATGTTTAGTCCAATAAAACTCAGAGCCATTTGAACCATTTGCTCTGGGCTTTTGCGAGAGGAGCCCACATTTTGGCGTGATAGACTCCGCTGTTGGTGCCTTTGAGGTCCTCCCTATGTTGTCCTCAGCCACTTTAATTCTTTGGCTACTGGCCCAAACACCTGCGGTGTCTTGCGAAGCTTCCTATGGTTCCGTCTTATTGCTGCTCAGTCTGCTGTTATTAGTGGTGTGCAAAGGAGTATTTACCCAAAGCTTCCATTCTGCCGTGGATTCCGGAGGATATCGACAGTTGTGATGATCCAAGGATAGGTAAGTATTCCGTTTCAGCCTCCTTCCACGTAAGGTGTGGAAAAAACAAATGGGACTGGCGCTCTGGATTGACCTTTTCATGTACACCTCTTCACGTGGCGGAGCCTGCCAATGCTACTCTGTCAGCTCTTGTTTTTGTTGCCTGTTGCATGCAGAGTGCCAAAAAGATAATGTCCCCTCTCGCGGAGGCGGTGTGCCCAAGCCGTCTACCCAAAGGGTAATGTTCCCGAGTGTCAATAAGCTTGTCGGTTCTCAGAGGAGGCAAAATAGTGTAATACATACACAGAAAATGTTTTTCCTATTAAAGTTGTTATGTAATTAACACTCTCGAAATTTTTTTTAATAATCCCAAATTTTGCAAAGTATCCCACCACCAAAAATTAAGTCTGAAAAACAGAAACTTCTGTTACAACACAAACTATAAAAGCCTTCGAGCCACATACGTTCCTCTGTAGTAAGGTTTATTTCTGAAATGACGGTTTTGGAAAATAAGCTGTAAACAAAGTGCTATCGGAGTATTTTCAACAAACCTAATTCAAATACGTAACATTCATTACTATTCCAATCATTTATGTTACTCATAGTGCTTTTATGTTTTAAACTGTTATTTTACTTTTAAGTTCATAGCTTTTTTTTAGTTTATCGTTTCTCATACATGTATTTAGTTATCGAAAAGAAAAGTAATTTTTTATTATGTTAGTAAATAATAATAATAAGAATAATAATAATATGTAAAGAAGTGTTTATGTGGTGTCACCGCCAGACACCACACTTGCTAGGTGGTAGTTTAAATCGGCCGCGGTCCATGTAGTACATGTCGGACCCGCGTGTCGCCACTGTGATCGCAGACCTAGCGCCACCACCAAGGCAGGTCTCGTGATACGAGAGTGGACTCGACCCCAGTTGTACGAGAACCAAGCTACCGCCCAGTTGTACGCGAACCTAGCTATCGCCCAGTTGTACGAAGCCTTTCTCTCTCATTAGCCGAGAGACACAATAGCCATCAGAAGTTAAGGGCTACAACTAGCAAGGAGCCATTTGTATCAGTGCCTATAGCTTACCAGTATTCAAGAGCGATGTATTCCAAGGAATAAAGAAAAGATAAGTAAAAAGCATCTAAATACTTTTCTTCTTATTCATTTATAAGTTCTCATGTTCTAGACTTCACGCCCGTCGGCGTGTGTGTGTACGCGTGCCTGCCTTTCTTTTGGCTACTACCGTGTGGCGTAACAGTCTTGTTACGTCACAACAGATTGGCGACGAGTAAAAACTTCTTTCTGATTGCTTACATTTCATTGTGTCATGGCTTCGCCACATTCTCCAGATGTACTGTCCGAATTTTATCGCTTGCAGAATCAGCAGACGCAGGCGTTACTGGATGCCCTTGGACAGCTCGTCCAGGGTCAACGTGCGCTGCACACCGATGCGGCCGCCGCCGCTTCTTCGCTACCGCTGCCACTAAACGCTGTTGCACCTCCCTTTCGACCATACGTGGCAGCCGATGAGACCTGGCACGAGTGGTCTCGCCAGTTCAACTTTCATCTAGCAGCCTACAAAATTCAAGGTAATGAGCGGCAGCCGTTTTTGCTTTCTTGTGTCGGTGTGTCCACATACCGTGTGATAGTGAAATTGTTTCCCCGACGCGACGTAGCAACTTTATCATACGAGGAAATTTTGTCTGCCTTAGATGTCTATTTCAAAGAAACAGTTAATGTGGTTGCAAAACGGTATACGTTTTTTCGTACAAAACGTACGGCCGGTCAAACTAATAGGGAGTGGGTAGCAACATTGCAAGGACTTACTAGGGACTGTGCCTTTGAATGTGACTGTGGTCTTTCTTATTCAGATACAATGGTGCGTGATGCAATTGCACAGAACGTTTCTGATGTTCGCATACGGGAGCAAATTTTGAAACTAGTTAATCCCTCCCTTCAACAAGTGATAGACATATTGGATAGACAGGACACACTTGACTGTGCTCAGGAATCTTTTGAAACTTCGCCAGCCGTGTGTAACATTAACCGGCCCGCTGGACGCGCTGTGCGACCCGGTAGCCGGGCCTCGCGCACGGACGCACAGCGACCGCCGCGTGCTAAGCCAGGTGTGCCGCGCCAGCCCACAAATGTAGTGAAATCATGCCCGCGGTGTGCTACTAGACATTCGCGTGAACATTGCCCGTCACGCCAAGCTATTTGCTTTTTCTGCAATAAGAAAGGACATGTTCAAAGTGTTTGCCAGAAAAAGCTCAGATCAGACAATCATTCCAGGCCCTTTGCTTCGCGCCGGAATCGAACCAAGGACACTCAGGCTCGTGGACCTTCGCCTATGGACATTCATGTCGTTAATTCCACTTCGTCCAGTGACACTTTCTCTAACTGTAACTGTGTTCGTCCCACAAAAACTGTGCGTAGACGTCGCCGGAAATCACGTCTATTAGCTAGTGATTCTGTACCAGTGTCTGTTCCAATTGCACAAAACAGTCGCTCTTGTCGTCAGCAGGACAATAAACTTTTTGTGGACTTAGACTTTGAAGGCAAAGTGATACCATTCCAGCTCGATACCGGAGCTGCAGTTTCATTGCTCAATCACGACACGTACAAACAACTGGGCGCACCTCCGTTGCGTGCCGCAAATGTTAAGCTAACTACATATTCCGGACAGAAAATTCCTGTGTTAGGACAGTGCAGCCTTCTTGCAACATACAAGGGACAAACAAAACTTGTGTCATTTTACGTTCTTCGTTCTTCTTCTGCAGTGAACTTGTTTGGGCTAGACTTATTTAAGTTGTTTAACATGTCTATTGTAAATCAGGTCCTATCTGTGAATCAGACTGTGCCTACAGACAGTGTTTCTCGGCTGTGTGACGAATTTGCAGACATTTTTGCACCGGGCTTAGGTTGCGCTAAAAACTATGAAGCACATTTAGAACTGAAGGTAAACGCGCAACCGAAATTTTTCAGGGCGCGCAATGTTCCCCACGCATTGCGTGATGAGGTCGCAAGAACGTTACAAGATCTCGAATCACAGGGTGTAATTGAACGTGTGCAAGCTTCTCTCTGGGCCTCACCCTTAGTCATTTTGCCAAAACCTTCCGGAAAATTGAGACTTTGCGTGGACTTCAAGGCCACAGTGAATCCACAGCTAGTGACTGCTACTTTTCCTTTGCCCCGCCCGGAAGATCTTTTTGCTAAACTGTGCCCGGGAAAATATTTTTCAAAGTTGGACCTAGCCGATGCGTACTTGCAAATACCGGTGGACGACGAATCCCAGCGCATATTGGTGGTTAACACGCATCTTGGATTGTACCGCTTCAAAAGACTGCCTTTCGGGTGTGCATCCGCCCCTGCCTTGTTTCAGCAATATTTACAAACTATTTGTGCGTCGGTCCCTACTGCAGCAAACTATCTGGACGATATAGTGATCTCCGGACAGACAGCAGAAGAACATCTTGCGAATTTACGAACATTATTTCAGGTCTTGCGGCAAAATGGTCTTCGCTTGAGGAAGGACAAATGTGTGTTTTTTGCTCGTGACTTACCATACCTGGGACATGTCATTAATGCCCAAGGCATACATCCGAGTCCAGAGCACCTCCGTGCCATACAAGACTTGCCGTCCCCTCAAAATCTCAAACAGCTACAGAGTGTGTTGGGTAAAATTAATTATTACCATAAATATGTGCGCAATGCCTCTTCCATTTCAGCTCCGCTTCATCGCTTACGCCGTAAAGGTGTTCCGTTCGTCTGGACGCCGGAATGTGAACGCGCCTTTCGCCAGTTGAAATCGGCGTTGCTTTCTAATACTTGCCTTACGCCATTCGATCCCCAGAAACCCCTTTTGTTGATGGTAGATGCATCGGATTTCGGGATCGGTGCTGTACTTGCGCACAAAGTTGGCTCCCATGATCGCCCTATTGCCTTTGCGTCCAAATTGCTCTCGTCTGCGCAAAGAAATTATTCACAGATAGAGAAAGAAGCTTTGGCTCTCGTGTTTGGTGTTACTAAGTTCCATGATTTCTTGTATGGTCGTCACTTTACCATCATCACAGACCACAAACCTTTGACATCGCTTTTTCATCCGACCAAGCCTGTACCTCCACGTACAGCGCAGAAATTCATTCGCTGGTCTATTTTCCTCTCGCAGTACCGCTACGATATCTTGTATCGGTCCACTGCTAAGCACGGAAACGCCGATGCGTTGTCCCGTTTGCCTGTTGCTGAGGATAAAGCATTCGATTCTTCCGAACTTGCTTGCATGTTCATTGATTCGGAAACCGATGACGTGGTCGAATCGTTTCCGATTGATTTTCGTCGTGTCGCTACAGCCACAGCTGCTGACCCTGTCCTTGCTCCTGTTTTACGTTTTGTTGCTACGCAATGGCCTTTGTCAAAGTCTCGGATCGAGGATCCGTTGGTTCGCCGATTTTTTGCTCACAAGGAGAGACTTTTTGTTCGACGTGGTGTTTTGTTGTTGCGTTCTGATAATGATCAGTCCAGAGTCGTGGTCCCACGTTCGTTACAGTCCTCTGTTTTGCGGCTTCTTCATCAAGGACATTGGGGTATCGTGCGAACGCAACAACTTGCTCGTCAGCACTGTACTTGGTTCGGAATCGATGCTGCGATTACGACTATGTGTTCTTCGTGCCCGGCGTGTGCCGAACAACAGTCCGCACCGCCGCGGAAAGTCTTTGCGTGGCCAAAAGCCACTTTCCCTTGGCAACGCTTGCACATTGATTTTGCTGGTCCATTCTGGAATGCTCGATGGTTGGTTCTGGTCGACGCCTTCAGTAATTTTCCTTTTGTTGTCCGGATGTCTTCCACGACGTCCTCCGCCACCATCCAAGCGTTGTCTGCTATCTTTTGCATTGAAGGTCTTCCGCAGACTATTGTTTCCGACAATGGCCCACAATTCATGTCCGCAGACTTTCAGTCATTCTGCCAGGCCAATGGTATTCAACATCTGACATCCGCGCCGTTTTCGCCTCAGTCCAACGGTGCCGCTGAACGATTGGTCCGGACTTTCAAGTCACAGATGTTGAAATTGAAAGAGTCGCATTCTCGGGAGGACGCATTGTTGCTCTTTTTGTCTTCATATCGCTCTCAGCCCCGAGATGGTCGCTCGCCGGCTGAGTTGCTCCACGGTCGTCCTCATCGCACCTTGATGTCTTTGCTGCATCCGCCGCATCAGGTTCCTGTGCAGCGGCAGACTCCTGCTTTTGCTCCAGGCGACGTTGTATTTTATCGCAACTATCGAGGTTCACGGCGTTGGCTCGCAGGGCGCATTCTTCGCTGCCTCGGCCGCGCGATGTATTTGGTTTTGGGGGCCTCTGGTGAGGTGCGTCGGCACCTCAATCAGCTGCGCCTCTGTCGTCGCTCGGGTTCTGCCGCTCCCCGTCTGCTTTCAGCGACGGTGCCGTCCGGTCAGCGCCCTGGGGACCCATCTACTGGCTCGCCTCATCCCCAGGTGTTACCGACGATGCCTTCCATTTTGCCCGATGGCGACGCGCCGCCGCCGCCGCCGCAGCAGCAGCAGCCGCCGCCGCCGCCGCCGCTTGTTCTCCCGCCGCCGGCGCCCGCGTTCGACGCTTCGCTGCAGCCGCCAAGCGCCTCCCAGGGTCACGCGCCGCCGTTCGCTTCCCGTGACCAGCTGTCCTCCGCCATGGAACTCCCGACCGCTCCGGACCACATGACGTCATCGCGCGTCGGCTACCCCGACGCAATGGAGGTCGACAATTCGGCCCCTCATGTTTCTTTACGGGCGCATACACCGCATGTTGACGTGCACCCTGGACTAGTTTTGCAGGCGTTTCCTAGCTCCCCTCGGACCGGATGGCCGGGTGCGGGTGGCACAGCCTCGCCTGTTGTTAGGCTCCCCACCTCATCGCATACGTCAACATGTGGTCCTCCCCACGGCGGGCGGAAGCCTTATTACACGACCGTTCGCCGATTTGCGGGGGAGGAATGTGGTGTCACCGCCAGACACCACACTTGCTAGGTGGTAGTTTAAATCGGCCGCGGTCCATGTAGTACATGTCGGACCCGCGTGTCGCCACTGTGATCGCAGACCTAGCGCCACCACCAAGGCAGGTCTCGTGATACGAGAGTGGACTCGACCCCAGTTGTACGAGAACCAAGCTACCGCCCAGTTGTACGCGAACCTAGCTATCGCCCAGTTGTACGAAGCCTTTCTCTCTCATTAGCCGAGAGACACAATAGCCATCAGAAGTTAAGGGCTACAACTAGCAAGGAGCCATTTGTATCAGTGCCTATAGCTTACCAGTATTCAAGAGCGATGTATTCCAAGGAATAAAGAAAAGATAAGTAAAAAGCATCTAAATACTTTTCTTCTTATTCATTTATAAGTTCTCATGTTCTAGACTTCACGCCCGTCGGCGTGTGTGTGTACGCGTGCCTGCCTTTCTTTTGGCTACTACCGTGTGGCGTAACAGTCTTGTTACGTCACAACAGATTGGCGACGAGTAAAAACTTCTTTCTGATTGCTTACATTTCATTGTGTCATGGCTTCGCCACATTCTCCAGATGTACTGTCCGAATTTTATCGCTTGCAGAATCAGCAGACGCAGGCGTTACTGGATGCCCTTGGACAGCTCGTCCAGGGTCAACGTGCGCTGCACACCGATGCGGCCGCCGCCGCTTCTTCGCTACCGCTGCCACTAAACGCTGTTGCACCTCCCTTTCGACCATACGTGGCAGCCGATGAGACCTGGCACGAGTGGTCTCGCCAGTTCAACTTTCATCTAGCAGCCTACAAAATTCAAGGTAATGAGCGGCAGCCGTTTTTGCTTTCTTGTGTCGGTGTGTCCACATACCGTGTGATAGTGAAATTGTTTCCCCGACGCGACGTAGCAACTTTATCATACGAGGAAATTTTGTCTGCCTTAGATGTCTATTTCAAAGAAACAGTTAATGTGGTTGCAAAACGGTATACGTTTTTTCGTACAAAACGTACGGCCGGTCAAACTAATAGGGAGTGGGTAGCAACATTGCAAGGACTTACTAGGGACTGTGCCTTTGAATGTGACTGTGGTCTTTCTTATTCAGATACAATGGTGCGTGATGCAATTGCACAGAACGTTTCTGATGTTCGCATACGGGAGCAAATTTTGAAACTAGTTAATCCCTCCCTTCAACAAGTGATAGACATATTGGATAGACAGGACACACTTGACTGTGCTCAGGAATCTTTTGAAACTTCGCCAGCCGTGTGTAACATTAACCGGCCCGCTGGACGCGCTGTGCGACCCGGTAGCCGGGCCTCGCGCACGGACGCACAGCGACCGCCGCGTGCTAAGCCAGGTGTGCCGCGCCAGCCCACAAATGTAGTGAAATCATGCCCGCGGTGTGCTACTAGACATTCGCGTGAACATTGCCCGTCACGCCAAGCTATTTGCTTTTTCTGCAATAAGAAAGGACATGTTCAAAGTGTTTGCCAGAAAAAGCTCAGATCAGACAATCATTCCAGGCCCTTTGCTTCGCGCCGGAATCGAACCAAGGACACTCAGGCTCGTGGACCTTCGCCTATGGACATTCATGTCGTTAATTCCACTTCGTCCAGTGACACTTTCTCTAACTGTAACTGTGTTCGTCCCACAAAAACTGTGCGTAGACGTCGCCGGAAATCACGTCTATTAGCTAGTGATTCTGTACCAGTGTCTGTTCCAATTGCACAAAACAGTCGCTCTTGTCGTCAGCAGGACAATAAACTTTTTGTGGACTTAGACTTTGAAGGCAAAGTGATACCATTCCAGCTCGATACCGGAGCTGCAGTTTCATTGCTCAATCACGACACGTACAAACAACTGGGCGCACCTCCGTTGCGTGCCGCAAATGTTAAGCTAACTACATATTCCGGACAGAAAATTCCTGTGTTAGGACAGTGCAGCCTTCTTGCAACATACAAGGGACAAACAAAACTTGTGTCATTTTACGTTCTTCGTTCTTCTTCTGCAGTGAACTTGTTTGGGCTAGACTTATTTAAGTTGTTTAACATGTCTATTGTAAATCAGGTCCTATCTGTGAATCAGACTGTGCCTACAGACAGTGTTTCTCGGCTGTGTGACGAATTTGCAGACATTTTTGCACCGGGCTTAGGTTGCGCTAAAAACTATGAAGCACATTTAGAACTGAAGGTAAACGCGCAACCGAAATTTTTCAGGGCGCGCAATGTTCCCCACGCATTGCGTGATGAGGTCGCAAGAACGTTACAAGATCTCGAATCACAGGGTGTAATTGAACGTGTGCAAGCTTCTCTCTGGGCCTCACCCTTAGTCATTTTGCCAAAACCTTCCGGAAAATTGAGACTTTGCGTGGACTTCAAGGCCACAGTGAATCCACAGCTAGTGACTGCTACTTTTCCTTTGCCCCGCCCGGAAGATCTTTTTGCTAAACTGTGCCCGGGAAAATATTTTTCAAAGTTGGACCTAGCCGATGCGTACTTGCAAATACCGGTGGACGACGAATCCCAGCGCATATTGGTGGTTAACACGCATCTTGGATTGTACCGCTTCAAAAGACTGCCTTTCGGGTGTGCATCCGCCCCTGCCTTGTTTCAGCAATATTTACAAACTATTTGTGCGTCGGTCCCTACTGCAGCAAACTATCTGGACGATATAGTGATCTCCGGACAGACAGCAGAAGAACATCTTGCGAATTTACGAACATTATTTCAGGTCTTGCGGCAAAATGGTCTTCGCTTGAGGAAGGACAAATGTGTGTTTTTTGCTCGTGACTTACCATACCTGGGACATGTCATTAATGCCCAAGGCATACATCCGAGTCCAGAGCACCTCCGTGCCATACAAGACTTGCCGTCCCCTCAAAATCTCAAACAGCTACAGAGTGTGTTGGGTAAAATTAATTATTACCATAAATATGTGCGCAATGCCTCTTCCATTTCAGCTCCGCTTCATCGCTTACGCCGTAAAGGTGTTCCGTTCGTCTGGACGCCGGAATGTGAACGCGCCTTTCGCCAGTTGAAATCGGCGTTGCTTTCTAATACTTGCCTTACGCCATTCGATCCCCAGAAACCCCTTTTGTTGATGGTAGATGCATCGGATTTCGGGATCGGTGCTGTACTTGCGCACAAAGTTGGCTCCCATGATCGCCCTATTGCCTTTGCGTCCAAATTGCTCTCGTCTGCGCAAAGAAATTATTCACAGATAGAGAAAGAAGCTTTGGCTCTCGTGTTTGGTGTTACTAAGTTCCATGATTTCTTGTATGGTCGTCACTTTACCATCATCACAGACCACAAACCTTTGACATCGCTTTTTCATCCGACCAAGCCTGTACCTCCACGTACAGCGCAGAAATTCATTCGCTGGTCTATTTTCCTCTCGCAGTACCGCTACGATATCTTGTATCGGTCCACTGCTAAGCACGGAAACGCCGATGCGTTGTCCCGTTTGCCTGTTGCTGAGGATAAAGCATTCGATTCTTCCGAACTTGCTTGCATGTTCATTGATTCGGAAACCGATGACGTGGTCGAATCGTTTCCGATTGATTTTCGTCGTGTCGCTACAGCCACAGCTGCTGACCCTGTCCTTGCTCCTGTTTTACGTTTTGTTGCTACGCAATGGCCTTTGTCAAAGTCTCGGATCGAGGATCCGTTGGTTCGCCGATTTTTTGCTCACAAGGAGAGACTTTTTGTTCGACGTGGTGTTTTGTTGTTGCGTTCTGATAATGATCAGTCCAGAGTCGTGGTCCCACGTTCGTTACAGTCCTCTGTTTTGCGGCTTCTTCATCAAGGACATTGGGGTATCGTGCGAACGCAACAACTTGCTCGTCAGCACTGTACTTGGTTCGGAATCGATGCTGCGATTACGACTATGTGTTCTTCGTGCCCGGCGTGTGCCGAACAACAGTCCGCACCGCCGCGGAAAGTCTTTGCGTGGCCAAAAGCCACTTTCCCTTGGCAACGCTTGCACATTGATTTTGCTGGTCCATTCTGGAATGCTCGATGGTTGGTTCTGGTCGACGCCTTCAGTAATTTTCCTTTTGTTGTCCGGATGTCTTCCACGACGTCCTCCGCCACCATCCAAGCGTTGTCTGCTATCTTTTGCATTGAAGGTCTTCCGCAGACTATTGTTTCCGACAATGGCCCACAATTCATGTCCGCAGACTTTCAGTCATTCTGCCAGGCCAATGGTATTCAACATCTGACATCCGCGCCGTTTTCGCCTCAGTCCAACGGTGCCGCTGAACGATTGGTCCGGACTTTCAAGTCACAGATGTTGAAATTGAAAGAGTCGCATTCTCGGGAGGACGCATTGTTGCTCTTTTTGTCTTCATATCGCTCTCAGCCCCGAGATGGTCGCTCGCCGGCTGAGTTGCTCCACGGTCGTCCTCATCGCACCTTGATGTCTTTGCTGCATCCGCCGCATCAGGTTCCTGTGCAGCGGCAGACTCCTGCTTTTGCTCCAGGCGACGTTGTATTTTATCGCAACTATCGAGGTTCACGGCGTTGGCTCGCAGGGCGCATTCTTCGCTGCCTCGGCCGCGCGATGTATTTGGTTTTGGGGGCCTCTGGTGAGGTGCGTCGGCACCTCAATCAGCTGCGCCTCTGTCGTCGCTCGGGTTCTGCCGCTCCCCGTCTGCTTTCAGCGACGGTGCCGTCCGGTCAGCGCCCTGGGGACCCATCTACTGGCTCGCCTCATCCCCAGGTGTTACCGACGATGCCTTCCATTTTGCCCGATGGCGACGCGCCGCCGCCGCCGCCGCAGCAGCAGCAGCCGCCGCCGCCGCCGCCGCTTGTTCTCCCGCCGCCGGCGCCCGCGTTCGACGCTTCGCTGCAGCCGCCAAGCGCCTCCCAGGGTCACGCGCCGCCGTTCGCTTCCCGTGACCAGCTGTCCTCCGCCATGGAACTCCCGACCGCTCCGGACCACATGACGTCATCGCGCGTCGGCTACCCCGACGCAATGGAGGTCGACAATTCGGCCCCTCATGTTTCTTTACGGGCGCATACACCGCATGTTGACGTGCACCCTGGACTAGTTTTGCAGGCGTTTCCTAGCTCCCCTCGGACCGGATGGCCGGGTGCGGGTGGCACAGCCTCGCCTGTTGTTAGGCTCCCCACCTCATCGCATACGTCAACATGTGGTCCTCCCCACGGCGGGCGGAAGCCTTATTACACGACCGTTCGCCGATTTGCGGGGGAGGAATGTGGTGTCACCGCCAGACACCACACTTGCTAGGTGGTAGTTTAAATCGGCCGCGGTCCATGTAGTACATGTCGGACCCGCGTGTCGCCACTGTGATCGCAGACCTAGCGCCACCACCAAGGCAGGTCTCGTGATACGAGAGTGGACTCGACCCCAGTTGTACGAGAACCAAGCTACCGCCCAGTTGTACGCGAACCTAGCTATCGCCCAGTTGTACGAAGCCTTTCTCTCTCATTAGCCGAGAGACACAATAGCCATCAGAAGTTAAGGGCTACAACTAGCAAGGAGCCATTTGTATCAGTGCCTATAGCTTACCAGTATTCAAGAGCGATGTATTCCAAGGAATAAAGAAAAGATAAGTAAAAAGCATCTAAATACTTTTCTTCTTATTCATTTATAAGTTCTCATGTTCTAGACTTCACGCCCGTCGGCGTGTGTGTGTACGCGTGCCTGCCTTTCTTTTGGCTACTACCGTGTGGCGTAACAGTCTTGTTACGTCACAACAGTTTAAGTGCATTACGTCTGTTTACACCATGCTCATAAAATGAACGTAGTTTCTTCACATAATATGTTCGATGGAGAAGACAACACAAAAGAAAAGATTTCAGATTATCATGGGTGATCGTCTAAATATTTGGATTTATCTTCGGCATATTTCAGTACAGTAGTAAGCCTTGGTGAACAGAATTAATTCTGTACTAGTGACTACCGCTTCATTACATTGTTTATCAAGCGAAGACTGACATCGTGGTCATACAACAGAGCTACATCTGGACATCTTTTCACTAAGTTCTTTCATCATTTAAATCTTTATACTTGACACGGCTGTAACTATGCCATCGAGAGCTTTGGGTTGACCAGATAAACAAGTTTCTAGTCCCGAGACACGATGCTCTAAACGGTTCTCTCACACTGGCCACAGCGAGAATCTAACAATAATGCAGGTATTTCTCCCTAATTGGGTAAGAAAACATCTCTCAAATATCTTTTAACGTGGTCAGACGTGTGGTTACCAGATTTCGATGCTTTCAGAAGGACGTCTGGGCTTGAAAGAGATATTCTCAAATTCTCGATCCAAACTCGTCATTACTTTCTTTTCAGACTGTGAAAAGGTGGGTGATCAGGCTGAAGAAAAAGTTGTTTTGAGCGTCTTACCCAAAGGACAAGAAACATCTGGTGATCCCAAAGAGCCTCATGGAACAATCACAGCAGTGAAATGTATATGGTAAACGATATTGGAAGAACTCTGTGAAAAGATTTTGTAGGTCTAATTTTGTACAATGATTACGATGTCAGTCTCCACTTGAGAAACAATACAATCAAGCTGCAGTCACAAGTACATAGTCAATGCTCTTCTCGAAGGCTTACAGATGTATTGAAATACGTCTGATACAAATAATGATATTTGAAAGATCACCTGTGACCATTTGAAGTCCTCTTGAATTTTGTTTTATGTTTTCTATTTCGTACGTTTTATGGCACTGCGTAAAAAACGGGTTTGAAGCATTTCCTTGCAGATAAACAGTAATGTAATTGGTATTTATCGTAACAATGAGCTACTTATTATTTTCCATTAACACATGTGATATGATAAACTACGAAACAGAAGAACAATGACGTGAAACGTAAAATAACAATTTAAAACATCAAACAAATGTAAGTATAATAAATAGTTAGAGTAGTGATGAATGTTGGCGTCTGGCTTAGCGCCACTCTGCCCACCTGTCGGGTCGTCGGGTCGCTGGTAAAACTAGGTACGGCAGGTGACTTCTCGGTAACTCCTTCTGAGACTTGGCCTGACGCTCCGTTGTCGTGCCTGAGTGACGTCATCAGGTCTCCATTGCTTCCTCATCCGTCCATTCACGTGCCCATCTGTACTGTGCTCATTATTGCTGCTTATAACACTGGATATACATGACAAATTACAAGGTTTACAGACTTTCATAGCGAGAGTACGTTTCTTGTAGAGAGACAATTCCTTCCGTCAGATTTTCGTGATTCTGGGGGGAGGGAAAAATTACTTCCGAGAGTTCACACGATTGGAAGTGACACACAGAGCGTACACAATATTAAATTAACTTATAATGATGCGAGTCTTGGTGAGTTGCTGGTTAGACTTTCTTAGCTCCTTAGTAACCATGCATCGTAATTTTTACAAATATTTTTCTCATGCAGTGTTTTAAATTTATGTACATGTTTCATATCGTGCACTTCATGCCTCAGACTGTCGTTCAATTCATGCCTTCAACTATACAAATTATCGTTAATCTAGTCAAGTTGCATCGCAGGAAACCTTCACCGTAGCACGTGCTATGTGTCTCTCTCTCTGCTTTCTCCTCCTATATTATGCACCATACCTTTCTCATCAGTCTTGCGACCTTTCCACCGTTTATCATACTCCTGTGAATCATAATTTAATCTTTCTTAATGAACGCTCCATCTGCACATCTGCACATCAGCTGCATATGTCTTAAATGGAACGATTCCTTCTGGCAGTCGATTCCTATTGTTCCTTCTACAGTTATTCCATCGTAGTGGTCCATGAAAATTATTGTGACCATTACTATTCTCTCACCAAATGTGAATTCAGAATTGTGCAACATGTCTTTGACCGCTTCGACGTCGTCGCCTCTTATATCTACCAATATTTGTTGGTACCTAATTGGTAGCTTCATATAGTACAATCTGATGATTTCATTAGCGTTACAGGGGACACCTAGGGACTGATTCTTTCTCAGGAACATGTCGAAATTCTTCACAGGCATCTTCTGTTCTCACGCTTGAAAATCTTTGCACATTACTTTCTGTTGTGTACTTCATACCTGTGTTTCCTTTTCATTCACAAGGAAAGCCTTTGGGGACTGTCTGCAATGTGTAAAAGTTAGTGCAGTAGTCCTCATCCTTGCCGCTGTGTCCCCTTCTAAAGTAGGAAAAAAAGAAAAAGAAAAAAAAAGAGGCTAAATTAAACTTCCTGGCATATCAAAACTGTTTGCCGGACCGAGACTCGAACTCGGGACTTCTCCATTTCGCGGGCAAGTGCTCTACCGACTGAATTACCCGAACAACTCAAGACCCGTCCTCACAGCTTCAATTCTGCCAGTACTGCGATGAAGGGTCGTGAGTAGCGCTTGGGTAGCTCAGTCGGTAGAGCACTAGCCCGCGAAATGCAAAAGGTTCCTAGTTCGAGTCTCGGTCCGGCACACAGTTTTGATCTGCCGGGAAGTTTCATCTCATCTTGCACTCAGCTGCAGTGTGAAAATTTCAGTTTCAAGTTAATTTATTCTGTAGGGGCCACGATAGTGGCAACGGCAAATCAAATTGCGAAATCAGCTCCTTGGCGTGAAGCGAGTAACCGCCATCCTTGTAGAACTGAAATTTCCATACAGAAAGGGAAAGCTTGAAATGAAACGCGTCTTCCTCTCTGGCGCACATCTTACTTTCTATTGGTAACACTGTTCTCTTCCTCCCATCTTAAATTCATCGCAGAGTCATTACTGCAGCTTGCACTTGTTTGAAATTCGTCCATATCTAACGCTTGAGTCCTCCTTAGCAGCACACGATTCTATTTCCTCCTCACATCTGTCACTAATCCTACTGTAGCACTTGCGTTACTTGTTCTCTGAATCCATCAACATATTGGTACCATTGTTCTTGTGCCTTTTTTAAATGCAGTGGAGATTGAATTTCTTCTTATGCTGCTGTCAAAAGTTTGTCTGAACTCTGGCTGCGTACCTCTCTTGCGAAATTCTCGTTCAGTCATTTCGTGATTGTGTGATTCTAGCTGTAGCACGGCTCAATCTAGTTTGCTGACAATACAGTCTTAAATGTTGTCAATCTGCTCTTCTCTCTTGCCTATCCGTTCCTTCTGCTCTTCTTGCATATCGGTGAACTTCTGAAAGTCGCGCTATGACTGGACGTCATTCTAATCGAATTCATTTCTTTCTCTTTTATTTTATCTCAATAGCCGTACGTTTAGCAGCTTGCGCTACTTTCCTAACCTCTATAGCTACATCTTCTGCTTCTTTCACTCTTTTTCTGACCTCTTTCGTTTCTGTGATCCACTTGAACTCAATTTTGATGGAGCTGGAGGACTATTAACCGTCGAGTCTGAATTGAATAAAGTCTCTTTACTTCACATAGACTTTCTCTTCAATAACAACCACCACAAAAGGTCTATAAAAACCTTTAAATCATTTCAGCAAATGACAAACAAGACCACAGATCTCACAAAGCCCTCCATTGTCGGGAACAGTCTGCCTATGCAACAACACACTACAGGTACGCATCAATGCTCCACATTCCAAGTTTCACCATTTGGAAAACCATATCAAGGCGGCAACCCACCAATTCTTCCCGTTTTGATTAATCCGATGACGTCAACAAGACAGAGAAAATCACGCGTATCACACTCTTGAGGGATTACCACTAACACAGTAACCGCCGATCCTGTAACTTCATGATGTCAGATACGCTTTATAACACTGATTTGCAAATAGTAAACAATCCACGTTGCTGTCGTAGCTAGTCCTTAGAGTAATCCACAATGGCAGCGCCACGCAACAATTTGGGGGCGGCGTTCTGTATGGGCGTTTTCTTCTTGTAACTTGAAGTACACGTTTTCGAGTCGTCCACCACCGCCTTAAGTCACCGTTAACCACCTAGATTACCACGGTGAAGCTGCATACAACAGAGAGCGACCGACCACTGAGTAACCACCACTCTTGGCTACTACTTACGCAAGCCCGTACTTTTGACTGTGGCCAATGCAGTAACCAGAAACAGAGAGCAACCACGTCAGGACTCCATATACTACGACGTGCTTGGTAATACTAGACCACACAGGGCTTGTCATCGTTCTACGGCCAAGCTACCGAAGCCCACAGCCCTCAACCACGGACGCCGGCCGGAGTTGCCGAGCGGTTCTAGGCGCTACAGTCTGGAGCCGCGCGACCGCTAGGGTCGCAGGTTCGAATCCTGCCTCGGGCATGGATGTGTGTGATGTCATTAGGTTAGTTAGGTTTAAGTAGTTCTGAGTTATAGGCGACTGATGACCTCAGCAGTTAAGTCCCATAGTGCTGAGAGCCATTTGAACCATTCATTTTTATCTACCGCAGACGCCGCTAGCGGCACCGCACCGTAACGCGCGTAAGTAGGATGTCAAAGACTCCGTGGAATGCAGAAGAACTACTCAAGGTGGCGCAGTGGCGCGAATTCGAAATTGCCGGGGAAGGAGATCAAAAGGCGTCAATTTTTCCCTCATTTGTTTTCTGACTGCTTTAGCTTTCTCTGACGCTTTTCTCCTTATTTATTCTAGTTTTGTTTCATTTCTCTTCTCGTTCTTTGTGCCTGTTTTCTCGCCCCGTAGCTTCGTCTCATGCCTCTTCTGTTTCTTTACTACTTTCTTTTGCTTCTCTTATAATCTTAATTGCTTCTGCCTTGGCTTCCTCCCTTCCCTTTTGCGCCCTTTCCGTCATTTCTTTCCTAAAAATCTTCTAAATTTATCATCAGTTTCTTGATACTACTTTCAAAGCGTTACTGACCCTCCCATCTATTTTTCTCAAAAATACTAGTACAGTAAAGTGCGTGCCTCCCTACTCGTCGCTTCTGCTCGAACGTGATTCTCGTGAAATGAATCGATTATTCGCATATAGGGGCGTAACTGCCCTATCATTCTGTTCTACATCGTAATTTCTGGATATTACTGCTGAATGAATGTGTCATGACGTGTCTGTGACCTTTCTCTCCCTATCATAGCCCACAGCGTCTGCTAACTCCATGGTTTCTTCTTCCCCTCTTTCATTTTTCAATGCGTCTTGGTCTACCTGTTCCGTGGGAAATATTATCTGTACCTCCCCAGCATCTACATCTTCCCTATCCTCATTTTGCTCCATGTCTCGTACTAAATTAACTTTAACCTGATCCCTTGCTTACCTCAGTTAGCTTTTCCCTTTTATTCTAACCACGAACTTCTAAAATTTATTTGAAAAAACGTACAACAATAAAATTTCAAATAAAGACAATTCGTAATACACGTATCTAAGTCCATCCAAAAGTTACAATTCTGTTGTCGATGTGGAACAGAATCCACAAAAGAAAAGAGAGTCTGTAAGGAAAATAGATCAGTTAAGTATTTGCGTCAGCAACGTAATCTAAATTTGTATTAGCACCGTTCTAACATATCTCAAACATTCTGCAATGAAAAGCAATTTTAACTATTTACCGTTAAACTTATCTTTGCTGTTGAACGTTTTTAACTTGACTGCTCACAAAAGATCACACGAATCCTCGAAATCTTAGCCCGGGTCGAACAGTTTATGTGAAACCCCCAATCGCAATTAAAGAGAGTGACAAATGGTGCTAGTTAGTTAAATGAATTACGCAAATTAAACTGTGCACATTACAGTTGATGGACGCTAATTTTCGGCCAGTGATGGATCAGTAGTTGAGGGTAACCGAACAGTTTCCTCAATCATGCACGCGGATGACTAGCTATGGCATGAAACTCGATTGCGTGATAAATTCCTGAGTTCATTAGCACAAGTTAGTTTTATTAAAAGCGTTACCAAGTAATTCAGTAAAAGTCGCCCCTTATTGAACGACAATAAGGTTAAACACAAAACAAAGAAAAAACTGAAGCGACTTATGTTTGACAAAGTTCAAGAAGGGAAACATGTGTTGGTAAATTCAGATCTTAAACTTTAACTCACTCAAATTGCTACTCAGCTGTAGTGACATGATTCATGCTTGGAATAAAGGTGATGATGTTGAGCAACTGTGTCAGCCCCAGTGGCCGAGTAAAACCTAACTACTAAATTTTTTATGGTTATTAGATTCATCGCAACCTATACTGCTAGTGTTGCCCGTAAAAAGTATTCCAGCTGCGTGCAGAACCCGAAGTGTCTCTACCGCGTGTAAGATGTTAGCGAAGTGACTCTGCTGCAGACTGAGGCTTAAGTGCACCTCTGCAAGCAGGTACTAAAGTCTCTCCACGCAGTTCAAAATCCGAAGTGAAGTTAAAAGCACGTGTCAATTCCATGAGTGTTTCCCACAGCTCAAGCAGCAATTGCCAATTTGAAAGTAACATTCTTGTTCCACCTATTAAAATACTAAGCAGACGCTGCAGCACTTCTAGCATCTTAGGAGAAATTCTATCCTTCCAATCTAGTGTACCGAAACCCATCTTGTAGGAACTTGAATCTAAAATTTCGTAGTCCCGCAATCCTGATGTCTTACATCTGGCGCCTTTTCAGTGTTGTTTTGTAACTTAGAAACATAAGTGAACAAAAAAAAAAAAAGGTAAAAGTTTGGGCTAGGTGCAGAAGATGTGTCCAAAGAGTATGACTGTCATTCTCTGGAACTGCCCGTGGCAGTATCTCCCCTATAAAGTTTTCTCTTAACAATGGCTCAAAAACTGGCCACTTTATTTACCAAATCTTTTTTCCACCAGGGAATCATTTCAGAGACCTTCTTAGTATAAAAATATCGCAGAATGGTCCTGGTTGACAAAGTCTCTCTAGGAAGCTTCCATTCACAGTGAGCATCAAGTCATTGTAGGGCGTAAGTAATAAAATCAGTCATATTTGCTGGCAGCGATCAAGAACCGTAGTAGGACATTGAACAGTGAAATAAAGGTTATCCAACTTGTGTTAAGAACTGAGCAACATTCTCGTATGTCATGCCAGCTATCATTGTAGCACCTCGCCAGCCTTTAAAAGAATTTCATATCAACGCAACCATTCTTTCACTACTAGCCTCTTAGGTGACTTGGATGAGATCTGAGACAACTTCACCACTCTTTACAGTTTTCTGCACTATGGCAGATACGGCCAAAGACGTAAATCTTCTGAGTGAGTATCGGTCATCATCGGGTACCTCCATTTCTGTGTCAGGAAGAGAGGCCATTGGAGTTGCCATTATCCCTGCAGGAGACGATGGAGTGCCAAGAGGTAATGTTATCGGATACATGTAAACATGTCCTCAGGATCTAGTGCATAAATTTGTCGTTTTGCGTGTCGACCAAGGATAGGCAGTGACAAGAAGGAGGGCTAAAACTGTAGGGCTAGGCACCAACAGTTGGTGAGTGAGTCTGACTCCTCAAATCACTCTGCACAGGTAGCTAGCGCAGTTACAGCTCGCCCTGTGGCTGAGCCCCCCTCATCCATGGTAGAGTGGGAGGTTGCCTCAGGGCGTGGCAGCCGGCGAAACACTTCCCAGGGGGGCCGCACGTAGGGCCTTCCCAGTTAATCTGACGAACTGGTTCAACGTGCTGTCTGTGGCTGACACTGTTGCTCAGCCAGATGCAGTCACCTGTCCTGTTGCAGAGGAAACCTGTTAGCTTGCAAGATCCGAGCGATCACAGAGGGTGTGATTATTGGTAGTTGGGTGCTCAAACGTTCGGCGCGTTGTGAAGTCTCTTAGGAACATGGCCGCCAAGGTGGAGATGAAAGCCAGTGTGCACACCGTGTGTATACTGTGTGGAGTCATTCCAGATGGGGAATGGGTCCTTCCAGATGCCATGAAGAGCACAGGGCGCAGCCAACTGCCGGTAGTGGCTCACGTCGCTATCTGTGACATGTGTCGCTTTGGATTGGAAAAGACAGGTTTTGAGCGGCTAATGGAATGAATAAAGGTCGCCAGTCGTGCTTGCGAGATGAAAGCAGGGCTCACCATATGCAGCATAATCGACAGGGCCGATTGTGGACCTATGGTACGGAGCTGTGTGAGGGTCTGAATCAGAAGCTCAGACGGTTCTGCGACCATGTAAGCCGTAAATTACCCGACTTGCGCCTTAGGCTGGCTGGGTTTCGGGTTCCGCTTAATAGGTCAAGAGTACACTACACGCAGGACGCGGCTACACGAGTAGCAGGGGCTGTGTGGCGTGGACTGACCGATTTTTTAGGTTAGATGGTCTAGGGGAAACACAAAAAGGGCCTCAGTCTCAAATCATGCAGGCCGAGCACAGGAAGAACGTAGCTACAGGAACCACCGCTATAACAATTGCAAATTGCTGTAGCTGTGCTGCGAAAGCGCTAATAGAAAGCACTGATGCTGTAATGGTTATAGACACTTAAACCTGGCTAAACCCGGAGATAAGCTTATCCGAAATTTTTACAAATTACCTAACGGTGTTCCCAAAAGATAGGTTAAGCACAGTTCGCGTGGAAAGTAATTTATCACGTCGCGAAATCGAAGTACGTAATTCCAGTGAGTATGGGCTGATATCATTTTTAGTAACCGTATTAAAATAAAAGGAGTTATTGGATCCTTTTACCGACAACTAAACTCAGATGATACAATTGCTAAAGGGTTGAAATATAACTTAAGTCTCAAACACAAATGTGACACATATAATTAAGGTTCATGATGTCTTTAAATTTCAATCGACATGCTGGCGAAGATACATGTTTAAATCAGGAGGTTTGCATAAAACATCATCGTAAATAGTGCTAAACGCATTCCCTGAAAATTATTTCGAGAGTTAGTTCATGAGCCCACATGAATAGTAAACGGTTGTGCAAACACACTTGACCTCCTTGCAACAAATAATCCTGAGCTAATAACGAGCATAATAACGGATACAGCGATTAGTGAACACGGGGTTGTCATAGCGAGGTTGAATACTGTAACCCCAAATCCTCCAAAAATAAACGCAAAATCGACCTGTTCAAAATAGCAAATAAAAATTCACTAGATGCCTTCCTGAGACAATCTCCACTCCTTCCAAATTAACTATGTAAGTGTAGATCAGATGTGGCTTGGAATTCAAACAAATAGCATCGGCAGCAATTGAGAGATTTATACCACGTAAATTAACAAACGACGGAGCTGTTCCTCTTTGGTACATAAAACGGGTCAGAGCACTGTTGCCGAAATAATCAAAAAAGCATGTCTCATTTAGACGAACTCCGAGTCTCTACGATAAGCGATCTTTTACAGAAGCCGAAATTTAGCGCGGATATCAATGCTAGATGCTTATAATAGTTTCCACAACGAAACTTTGTGTCGAAACCTTGCTGAAAATCCAAAGAGATTCGGGTCATACGTAATGTATTCTAGTGGCAAGGCACAATCAATGGCTTCCCTGTGCAGTAGCAACGGAAATACTATCAACGACAGTGCTGCCAAAACAGACTTACTGAACACAGCCTTTCGAAATTCCTCCATTAAAGAGGAGGGATAAATATTCGAGATTTCGAATCAAGAACAGCTGCCAGTATGAGTAACGTAGAAGTAGATATTCTCGGAGTAGTGATGCATCTTAAATCATTTAATAAAAGCAATTCTCCCGGTGTGTATACCAATTGGATACCTTCCAGAGTTCGCTGATGCTATAGCTCCATACTTAACAATCCTATACAACCATTCACTCGACGAATGATCCGTACCCAAAGCGTGGAAAGTGGCACGGGTCACAATACTGTTCAAGAAAAGTAGGAGTAATCCACTAATTTACAGGCGCATAACTTAACGTCGGTTGCAGCAGGACTTTTGAGCATATGTTGTGTTTCAACATTATGAATTATCTCAAAGAGAATGATCTAATCATCACAGTGAACAAGGATTTATAAAACATTGTTCTCGTGAAGTGCAACTAGCTCTTCACGCACACCAATGTTGAGTGCTCTTGACAAGAGATTTCAAATTGGTTCAGAATATTTTGATTTCCGGACGACGTTTGACACTCTACAACACAAGCAGCTTGTAGTTAAATTGCGT
Source organism: Schistocerca piceifrons (assembly GCF_021461385.2). Lineage (NCBI taxonomy): Eukaryota > Metazoa > Arthropoda > Insecta > Orthoptera > Acrididae > Schistocerca > Schistocerca piceifrons. The sequence goes on from NW_025728420.1 coordinate 36,057, forward strand.
GCTTATGGAATATCATCCCAGTTATGTGACTCGATTCGTGATTTCCTGTCAGAGAGCTCGCAGTTCGTTGTAAATGATGGAAAGTCATCAAGTAAAAGAGAAGCGATTCTGGCGTCCCCGTAGGTAGTGTTACAGGGCCTTTACCGTTCCTCACCTATAAGAAGGCTTGCGTGCCTCAGCGATACAGATAGCCGTACCGTAGGTGCAACCACAACGGAGGGGTATCTGTTAAGAGGCCAGACAAACGTGTGGTTCCTGAAGAGGGGCAGCAGCCTGTTCAGTAGTTGCAGGGGCAACAGTCTGGATGATTGACTGATCTGGCCTTGTAACACTAACCAAAACAGCCTTGCTGTGCTGGTACTGCGAACAGCTGAAAGCAAGGGGAAACTACGGCCGTAATTTTTCCCGAGGGCATGCAGCTTTACTGTATGATTAAATGATGATGGTGTCCTCTTGGGTAAAATATTCCGGCGGTAAAATAGTCCCCCATTCGGATCACCGGGCGGGGACTACTCAAGAGGACGTCGTTATCAGGATAGAGAAAACTGGCGTTTTACGGATCGGAGCGTGGAATGTCAGATCCCTTAATCGGGCAGACAGGTCTGAAAATTTAAAAAGGGAAATTGATAGGTTAAAGTTAGATATAGTGGGAATTAGTGAAGTTCGCTGTCATGAGGAACAAGACTTTTGGTCAGGCGAATACAGGCTTATAAATACAAAGTCAAATAGGGGTAATGCAGGAATAGGTTTAATAATGAATAAAAAAATAGGAATGTGGGTAAGCTACTACAAACAGCATAGTGAACGCATTATTGTGGCCAAGATAAGACACGAAGCCCACGCCTACTACAGTAGTACAAGTTTACATGCCAACTAGCTTTGCAAGTGACGAAGAAATTGAAGAAATGTATGATGAAATAAAAGAAATTATTCAGATAACGAAAGGGAGACGGAAATGTAATAGTCATGGGTGACTGGAATTCGGTACTAGCAAACGGGAGAGATGGAAACGTAGTAGGTGAATGTGGATTGGGGCTGAGAAATGAAAGAGGAAGCCGCCTGATAGATTTTTGCACAGAGCACAACTTAATCATAGCTAACACTGGGTTCAAGAATCATAAAAGAAGGTTGTATACATGGTAGAAGCCTGGAGATACTGACAGATTTCAGATAGATTACATAATGGTAAGACAGAGATTTAGGAACCAGGTTTTAAATAGTAAGACATTTCCAGGGGCAGATGTGGACTCTGATCACAATCTATTGGTTATGAACTGTAGATTAAAACTGAAGAAACTGCAAAAAGGTGGGAATTTAAGGAGATGGGACGTGGATAAACTGAAAGAACCAGAGGTTGTACAGAGTTTCAGGAAGAGCATAAGGGAACAATTGTCAAGAATGGGGGAAAGAAATATAGTAGAAGAAGAATGGGTAGCTTTGAGAGATGAAGTAGTGAAGGCAGCAGAGGACTTAGTAGGTAAAAAGACGAGGGCTAGTAGAAACCCTTGGGTATCAGAAGAAATACTGAAGTTAATTGCTGAAAGGAGAAATTATAAAAATGCAGTAAATTAAGCAGGCAAAAAGGAATACAAACGTCTCAAAAACGAGATCGACAGGAAGTGCAAAGGGGCTAAGCAGGGATGGCTGGTGGACAAATGTAAGGATGTAGAGGTTTATCTCACTAGGGGTAAGATAGATACTGCCTACAGGAAAATTAAAGAGACCTTTGGAGAAAACAGAGCCACTTGTATGAATATCAAGAGCTCAGATGGAAACCCAGTTCTAAGCAAAGAAGGGAAAGCAGAAAGGTGGAGGGAGCATATAGAGGGCGTATACAATGGCAATGTACTTGAGGACAATATTATGGAAATGGAAGAGGATGTAGATGAAAATGAAATGGGAGATACGATACTGCGTGAAGAGTTTGACAGAGCAGTGAAAGACCTGAGTCGAAACAAGGCCCCGGGAGTAGACAACATTCCATTAGAACTACTGACTGCCTTGGGAGAGCCAGTCCTGACAAAACTCTACCATCTGGTGAGTAAGATGTATGAGACAGGCGAAATACCCACAGACCTCAAGAAGAATAAAATAATTCAGATCCCAAAGAAAGCAGGTGCTGACAGATGTGAAAATTACCGAACAATCTGTTTAATAAGTCAAGGATGCAAAATACTAACGCATATTCTCTACAGACGAATGGAAAAAATGGTAGAAGCTGACCTCGGGGAAGATCAGTTTGGATTCCGCAGAAGTATTGGAACACGTAAGGCAATACTGATTCTACGACTTATCTTAGAAACTAGATTAAGGAAAGACAAACCAACGTTTATAGAATTTGTAGACTTAGAGAAAGCTTTTCACAGTGCTGACTGGAATACTCTCTTTCAAATTCTGAAGGTTGCAGGGGCAAAATACGGGGAGCGAAAGGCTATTTTCAATTTGTTCAGAAACCAGATGGCAGTTATAAGAGTTGAGGGGCACGAAAGGGAAGCAGTGGTTGGGAAGGGAGTGAGAGAGGGTTGTAGCCTATCCCCAATGTTATTCAATCTGTATATTGAGCAAGCAGTGAAGGAAACAAAAGATAAATTCGGAGTAGGTATTAAAATCCATGGAGAAGAAATAAAATCTTTGACGTTCGCCGATGACATTGTAATTCTGTCAGAGACAGTAAAGGACTTGGAAGTGCAGTTGAACGGAATTGACAGTGTCATGAAAGGAGGGTATAAGATGAACATCAACAAAAGCTGAGCGAGGATAATGGAATGTAGTTGAATTAAGTTGGGTGATGCTGAGGGAATTAGATTAGGAAATGAGACACTTAAAGTAGTAAAGGAGATTTGATATTGGTGGAGCAAAATAACTGATGATACTCGAAGTAGTTAGGATATCAAATGGAGACTGGCAATGGCAAGGAAAGCGTTTCTCAAGAAGAGAAATTTGTTAAGATCGAGTATTGATTTAAGTGTCAGGAAGTCGTTTCTGAAAGTATTTTTGTATGGAGCGTAGCCATGTATGGAAGTGAAACATGGACGATAACTAGTTTGGACAAAGAAGAGAAGAGAAGCTTTCGAAATGTGGTGCTACAGAAGAATGCTGAAGATTAGATTGTGAAACATGTATGTAACGCAGCAGCGATGGCGAGGCATTGCAGCATCTCTGACCAGAGGGTCTGCGCTTGACCGCGCGAGTGTTGCGAGCAGTTCGCTAGTTGTCGCTATGCAGAGCAGTACTCTGTCAGTAGTCGTTGCGAGTCTGTAGCTCTGTTTAGTTGCAGAGCAGTACTCAGTCAGTAGTCGTCATGCAGAGCGGTCGGTCAGTAGTAGCAGCCCAGTGCGGTTGTGTGATGTAGGCGGTCGGCAATACTGGTCAAGATGCTGAATGAGGTATACTGTTAATTAATATAATCATTAGATAATGTAAAACTTATTTATTGTAATCAATCTGCAACAAGTCCCCCAATAATAATTTTGATTTCAAAAGCATTTTTCAAAAAATTTTATTTTTTATTGAACTAAAGATTTCGTTGCACTTCCCATTTCATTCCACTTCTTTTGAAGAAACATTTCAGTAAATTCACAGAAAAAAGGAATATTATTATTTGCAATGCAGTTCCTCCAAGCCGTGCGCAGAAATAAGAGCAGAAATTTGACATCCAGTTATTCTGAGGTAAGACTTTAATTCTGATTGTTTTACACAGGGCCAAAGACCGATATTTCGGTTTAATTGAATTTTCTTATCACTGAATTGACCTTAATTTTTTTTGAAGAACTTATATTTGAGTCAGATTGCTAATTTGTTTAATTGTCATTGTCAGTACATTTCATTGTGGGCAGGTTACGCTTAGCGCAATGTCCATTAGCATCCCTAAATAATATTGTCATTTCTTTCCTTAAAAAATTTGTGGGGAGGTTACACTTGGCGACCCCCAGTCCAGGATCGTATTTCGTTGAGAATCTTTTGAAAAACAGTCAGATATCTGCTCTTATGTGCTTAAGTATAATTAGGATTTGGCGCTACGCTTTTACTAATCTTGTGACTTTCTTTCTACAGGTCAACGGCAATTCGTTGCTCTGTTGTATTTGTGTGTTATTTTTTGCATTGTGCTTATTTGTTCTGTGAATATTTGTGACTATTGTAAAAATGCCGCGAAAGACTGTGAATAGTGTATCGCGAGGTATTTTGAATGAAATTACCGACTTAAACAGCGTGACCGATAGTAATTGTGACACGCAGTGTAATGATGACAATCCTGCGTTCACTAACAATCAGTGCATTACAACCACTAATGATGACTTTTATCTTAATGATGAACAAACGAACTCAATTGTCTCGTCTGTTAATTTGACGACAATTGATGACGCGGAGCGGTCTATAGTAATGAGCGCTGCCGAGCTTAACACACCCGATTTAGAAAATCTAAGTAATGTACAGACAAATTTTTCGAATGAAAATGGTCAGTGTACTGAAAGTACGACGGATTTATTTAATTCCGAAATAGTGTCTGACAGTGTACATTTGACTGGCAAACCTTTCTCTA
>NW_025728421.1:0-71027 GCF_021461385.2 Schistocerca piceifrons
GTTACAATTAACTATCAGTTTTGCGTCGGATTTGAAAATATAGACGCACATGAGCACGAACATTTGGTGCCAGAGGCAACAATAGACCCTTGGAGACAAGTCGGCTGAATGACGATGTATTTAGTCTCGACGCAATTTGAGTGTTCCATCGTCATTAGGAGGCCATTAATGTCACAATTAACTATTAGTTTTGCGTCGGACTCGAAAATCTAGACTCACAGGAGACGGACCGCCCGTTGCAGCAATATCCCCTTGGAGACAAGTCGGATGGAGGACGATGTATTGAATCTCGACGTAATTGGGTGTTCCATCGTCATAATGAGGCCCTGAACGTTACAATTAACTATCGGTTTTGCGTTGGATTCTAAAAACTAGAATCACAGGTGAACGACCATAAGGTGCCCGAGGCAGCAATAGACCCTTGGAGACAAGTCGGCTGGAGGACGATGTATTGAATCTCGACGCAATTTGAGTGTTCCATCGTCATTAGGAGGCGCTGAACGTTACAATTAACTATCAGTTTTGCGTCGGGATTTTAAAATATAGACTCACAGGAGCACTAACATTTGGTGCCAGAGGCAAGCAATAGACCCTTGGAGAGCAAGTCGGCTGAATGACGATGTATTGATTCTCGACGAAAAATGAGTGTTACATCGTTTTTAGGAGGCGTTGAACGTTACAATTAACTATCAGTTATGCGTCGGATTCGAAAATCTAGAGTCACAGGAGAACGACCATAAGGTGCCCGAGGCAGCAATAGACCCTTGGAGCCAAGTCGACTGGATGACGATGTAATGAATTTCGACGCAATTTGAGTGTTCCATCGTCATTAGGAGGCCATGAACGTTACAATTAACTAGCAGTTATGCGTCGGATTCGAAAATCTGGACTCACCGGAAAACGACCATAAGGTGCCCGAGGCAGCAATAGAACCTTGGAGACAAGTCTGATGGAGGTCGATATATTGCATCTCGACGCAATTTGAGTGTTCCATCGTCATTAGGAGCCCCTGAACGTTGCAATTAACTAGCAGTTTCCCGTCGGATTCGAAAATCTAGACTCACAGGAGACGGTCCATATGGTGCCCAAGGCAGCAATATCCCCTTGGAGACAAGTCGGCTGGAGGACGATGTATTGAATTTCGACGCAATTTGAGTGTTCCATCGTCATTAGGAGGCCCTTAACGTTACAATTAACTAGCAGTTTCGCGTCGGATACGAAAATCTAGACTCACCGGAGACGGCCATATGGTGCCCAAGGCAGCAATATCCCCTTGGAGACAAGTCGGCTGGAGGACGATGTATTGAATCTCGACGCAATTTGTTTGTTCCATCGTCATTAGGAGGCCATGAACGTTACAATTAACTATCATCTTTGCGTCCGATTCGAAAATCTAGACTCACAGGAGACGGATCATAAGTTGCCCGACGCAGCAATATCCCCTTGTAGACCAATCGGCTGGAGGGCTATGTATTGAATCTCGACGTAATTTGAGTGCTCCATCGTCATTTGGAGGCCATGAACGTTACAATTAACTATCAGTTATGCGTCGGATTCGAAAATCTAGATTCACAGGAGAACGTCCATAAAGTGCCCGAGGCAGCAATAGACCATTGGAGACAAGTCGACTGGAGGACGATGTATTGAATTTCGACGCAATTAGAGTATTCCATTGTCATTAGGAGGCCATAAACGTTACAATTAACCATCAGTTTTGCGTCGGATTCGAAAATCTAGACTCACAGGAGACGGATCATAAGTTGCCCGACGCAGCAATATCCCCTTGTAGACCAATCGGCTGGAGGACTATGTATTGAATCTCGACGCAGTTTGAGTGTTCCATCGTCATTAGGAGGCGCTGAACGTTACAATTAACAATCAGCTTTGAGACGGGTAAAAATATCTAGACTCACAGGAGACGGACCATATGGTGCCCGAGGCAGCAATATCCCCTTGGAGACAAGTCGGTTGGAGGACGATGTATTGAATCTCGACGCAATTTGAGTGTTCCATTTTTATTAGGATGCCATTAACATTGTAATTAACTATCAGTTTTGCGTCGGATTTGAAAATCTAGACGCACTGGAGCCCGACCATAAGGTGCCAGAAGCAGCAATAGACCCTTGGAGACATGTCGGCTGAATTACGATGTATTGAATCTCGACGCAATTTGAGTGTTCCATCATCATTAGGAAGCCCTTAACGTTACAATTAACTATTAGTTTTGCGTCTGATTCGAAAATGTAGACTCTCAGGAGAACGACCATAAGGTGCCCGAGGTAGCAATAGACCCTTGGAGACAAGTCGGCTGGAGGACGATCTATTGAATCTCGACGCAATTTGAGTGTTCCATCGTCATTAGGAGGCCCTTAATTTCACAATTAACTAACAGTTTTGCGTCGGATTCGAAAATCTAGACTCACAGGAGACGGACCGGCCGAGGCAGCAATATACCCTTGGAGACAAGTCGGCTGGAGGACGATGCTTTTAATCTCGATGCAATTTGAGTGTTCCAACGTCATTAGGGGGCGCTGAACGTTACAATTAACTATCAGTTTTGCGTCAGATTCTAAAAACTAGAATCACAGGTGAACGACCATAAGGTGCCCGAGGCAGCAATAGACTCTTGGAGAGAAGTCGGCTGAATGACGATGTATTGAATTTCGACGCAATTTGAGTGTTCCATCGTCATTAGGAGGCCATAAACGTTACAGTTAACCATCAGTTACGCGTCGGATTCGAAAAACTAGACTCACAGGAGACGGATCATAAGTTGCCAGACGCAGCAAATTCCCCTTGTAGACCAATTGGCTGGAGGACGATGTATTGAATCTCGACGCAGTTTGAGTGTTCCATCGTCATTAGGAGGCGCTGAACTTTACAATTAACAATCAGCTTTGAGACGGGTAAAAAAATTTAGACCCACAGTAGACGGACCATATGGTGCCCGAGGCAGCAATATCCCCTTGGAGACAAGTCGGCTGGAGGTCGATCTATTGAATCTCGACGTAATTTGAGTGCTCCATCGTCATTAGGAGGCCATTAACGTTACAATTAACTATCAGTTATGCGTCGGATTCGAAAAGCTAGACTCGCAGGAGAACCACCATAAGGTGCCCGAGGCAGCAATAAAGTCTTGGAGACAAGTCGGCTGAAGGACGATGTGGTGAATCTCGACGCAATTTGAGTTTTCCAACGGCATTAGGAGGCACTGAGCATTACAATTAACTAGCAGTTTCCCGTCGGATTCGAAAACTAGGCTCATTGGAGACGGTCCATATGGTGCCCAAGGCAGCAATATCCCCTTGAAGACAAGTCGGCTGGAGGACGATGTATTGAATCTCGATGTAATTTGAGGGTTCCATCTTCGTTAGGAGGACCTTAACGTTACAATTAACTATCAGTTTTGCGTCGGATTTGAAAATCTAGACGCACAGGAGCACGACCATAAGGTGCCCGAGGCCGCAATATCCCCTTGGAGGCATGTTGGCTGGAGGACGATGTATTGAATTTCGACGCAATTTTAGTGTTCCATCGTCATTAGGAGGCCCTTAACGTTACAATTATCTATTAGTTTTGCGTCTGATTCGAAAATTTAGACTCTCAGGAGAACGACCATAAGGTGCCCGAGACGGTAATAGACTCTTGGAGACAAGTCGGCTGGAGGACGATGTATTGAATCTCGACGCAACTTGAGTGTTCCATCGTCATTAGGAGGCGCTGAGCGTTACAATTAACTATCAGTTATGCGTCGGATTCGAAAATCTAGACTCACAGGAGAACCACCATAAGGTGCCCGAGGCAGCAATAGACTCTTGGAGACAAGTCGGCTGAAGGAAGATGAATTGAATCTCGACGCAATTTGAGTGTTCCATCGTCAATAGGCGGCCCTTAACGTTACAATTAACTAGCAGTTTCGCGGCGGATACGATAATCTAGACTCACCGGAGACGGCCATATGGTGCCCAAGGCAGCAATATCCCCTTGGAGACAAGTCGGCTGGAGGACGATGTATTGAATCTCGACGCAATTTGAGTGTTCCATTTTTATTAGGATGCCATTAACGTTACAATTAACTATCAGTTTTGCGTCGGATTTGAAAATATAGACGCACATGAGCACGAACATTAGGTGCCAGAGGCAACAATAGACCCTTGGAGACAAGTCGGCTGAATGACGATGTATTTAGTCTCGACGCAATTTGAGTGTTCCATCGTCATTAGGAGGCCATTAATGTCACAATTAACTATTAGTTTTGCGTCGGACTCGAAAATCTAGACTCACAGGAGACGGACCGCCCGTTGCAGCAATATCCCCTTGGAGACAAGTCGGATGGAGGTCGATGTATTGAATCTCGACGTAATTGGGTGTTCCATCGTCATAATGAGGCCCTGAACGTTACAATTAACTATCGGTTTTGCGTTGGATTCTAAAAACTAGAATCACAGGTGAACGACCATAAGGTGCCCGAGGCAGCAATAGACTCTTGGAGAGAAGTCGCCTGAATGACTATGTATTGAATCTCGACGCAGTTTGAGTGTTCCAACGTCATTAGGAGGCACTGAACGTTACAAATAACTAGCAGTATCGCGGCGGATTCAAAAATCTAGACTCATAGGAGACGGACCATAAGGTGCTCAAGGCAGCATAATCCCCTTGGAGACAAGTCGGCTGGCGGACGATGTATTGAATCGAGACGCAATTTGAGTGTTCCATCGTCATTAGGAGGCACTGAACGTTACAAATTACTATCAGTTTGGCGTCGGATTCGAAAATCTAGACTCAGAGGAGAACGACCATAAGGTGCCCGAGGCAGAAATATCCCCTTGGAGACAAGTCGGCTGGGGGACGATGTATTGAATCTCGACGCAATTTGAGTGTTCCATCGTCATTAGGAGGCGCTGAACGTTACAATTAACTATCAGTTTTGCGTCGGATTCGAAAATCTAGAGTCACAGGAGAACGACCATAAGGTGCCCGAGGCAGCAATAGACCCTTGGAGCCAAGTCGACTGGATGACGATGTATTGAATTTCGACGCAATTTGAGATTTCCATCGTCATTAGGAGGCCTTAAACGTTACGATTAACCATCAGTTTTGCGTCGGACTCGAAAATCTAGACTGACAGGAGACGGATTATAAGTTGCCCGACACAGCAATATCCCCTTGTAGACAAATCGGCTGGAGGACGTTGTATTGAATCTCGACGCAATTTGAGTGTTCCATCGTCATTAGGAGGCGGTGAACGTCACAATTAACAATCATTTTTGAGTCAGATACGGAAATCTAGACTCACAGGAGACGGACCATATGGTGCCCGAGGCAGCAATATCCCTTTGGCCACAAGTCGGCTGGAGGACGATGTATTGAAACTCGAATTAATTTGAGTGTTCCATCGTCATTAGGAGGCCTTGAACTTTACAATGAACTATCAGTTTTGCGTCGGATTCTAAAATCTAGACTCACAGGAGAACGACCATAGCGTGCCCTAGGCAGCAATGGAGACAACTCGGCTGAATGACGATGTATTGATTCTCGACGAAATTAGAGTGTTCCATCGTCATTAGGAGGCGCTGAACGTTACAATTAACCATCAGTTATGCGTCGGATTCGAAAATCGAGACCCACAGGAGAACGACCATAAGGTGCCCAAGGCAGCAATAGACCCTTGGAGACAAGTCGGCTGGAGGTCGATGTATTGCATTTCGACCCAATTTGAGTGTTCCATCGTCATTACGAGTCCCTGAACGTTACAATTAACTATCAGTTTTGCTTCGGATTCGAAAATCTAGACTCACAGGAGAACCACCATAAGGTGCCCGAGGCAGCAATAGACTCTTGGAGACAAGTCGGCTGAAGGACGGTGTAATGAATCTCGACGTAATTTGAGTGTTCCAACCTCATTAGGACGTTACAAATAACAAGCAGTATCGCGTCGGATTCGAAAATTTAGACTCACAGGAGACGGACCATAAGTTGCTCAAGGCAGCAATATCCCCTTGGAGACAAGTCGGCTGGAGGATGATGTATTGGATCTCGCAATTTGAGTGTTCCAACGTCATTAGGACGTTACAAATAACTAGCAGTATCGCGTCGGATTCGTAAATCTAGACTCACAGGAGACGGACCATAAGTTGCTCAAGGCAGCAATATCCCCTTGGAGACAAGTCGGCTGGAGGATGATGCATTGGATCTCGCAATTTGAGTGTTCCAACGTCATTAGGACGTTACAAATAACTAGCAGTATCGCGTCGGATTCGAAAATCTAGACTCACAGGAGACGGACCATAAGGTGCTCAACGCAGTAATATCCCCTTGGAGACAAGTCGGCTGGAGGACGATGTATTGAATCTCGACGCAATTTGAGTATTCCATCGTCATTTGGAGGCCCTTAAGATTACAATTAACTATAAGTTTTGCGTCTAAGTCGAAATTTAAGACTCACAGGAGAACGACCATAAGGTGCCAGATTCAGCAATAGACCCTTGGAGACAAGTCGGCTGGAGGACGATGTATTGAATCGCGACGCAATTTGAGGGTTCCATCGTCATTAGGAGACCCAGAATGTGACAATTAACTATTAGTTTTTCGTCGGATTCGAAAATCTAGACTCAGAGGAGAACGACCATAAGGTGCCTGAGGCAGCAATAGACCCTTGGAGACAAGTCGGCTGGAGGACGATATATTGAATCGCGACGCAATTTGAGTGTTCCATCTCATTAGGAGACCCAGAGCGTGACAGTAAACTATCAGTTTTGCGTCGGATTCGAGATTCTGGACTCTGAGGAGAACGACCATAAGGTGCCTGAGGCAGCAATAGACCCTTGGAGACAAGTCGGCTGGAGGTCGATATATTGCATCTCGACGCAATTTGAGTGCTCCATCATCATTTGGAGTCCCTGAACGTTACAATTAACTATCAGTTTTGCGTCGGATTCGAAAATCTATATTCACAGGTGAACCACCAAAAGGTGCCCGAGGCAGCAATAAACTCTTGGAGACAAGTCGGCGGAAGGTCGATGTATTGAATCTCGACGCAATTTGAGAGTTCCAACGTCATTAGGAGGCACTGAACGTTACAATTAATTAGCAGTTTCGCGTCGGATCCGAAAATCTGGACTCACAGGAGACGGACCATATGGTGCCCAAGGCAGCAATATCCCCTTGTAGACAAGTTGGCTGGAGGACGATGTATTGAATCTCAACGCAATTTGAGTGTTCCATCTTCGTTAAGACGACCTTAACGTTACAATTAACTATCAGTTTTGGGTCGGATTCGAAAATCTAGACTCTGAGGAGAACGACCATAAGGTGCAGGAGGCAACAATATCCCCTTGGAGGCAAGTCGGCTGGGGGACGAATTATTGAATCTCAACGCAATTTGAGTGTTCCATCGTCATTAGGAGGCCCTTAGCGTTACAATTAACTATACGTTTTGCGTCTGATTCGAAAATTTAGACTCACAGGAGAACGACCATAAAGTGCTCGAGGCAGCAATAGACCCTTGGAGACAAGTCGGCTGGGGGACGATGTATTGAATCTCGACGCAATTTGAGTGGTCCATCGTCATTAGGAGGCGTTGACGTTACAATTAACTATCAGTTTTGCGTCGGATACGGAAATCTAGACTCACAGGAGACGGACCATATGGTGCCCGAGGCAGCAATACCCCTTGGAGACAAGTCGGCTGAATCTCGACGTAATTTGAGTGTTCCATCGTCATTAGGAAGCCCTGAACGTTAAATTAACTACCAGTTTCGCGTCGGATTCTAAAATCTAGACACACAGGAGAACGACCATAAGGTGCCAGAGGCAGCAATAGACCCTTGGAGACAAGTAGGCTGAATGACGATGTATTGAATCTCGACGCAATTTGAGTGTTCCATCGTCATTAGGAGGCGCTGATCGCTACAATTAACTATCAGCTCTGCGTTGGATTCGAAAATCTAGACTCACAGGAGAACGACCATAAGGTGCCCGAGGCAGCAATAGATCCTTGGAGACTAGTCGGCTGGAGGACGATGTATTGATTCTGGACGTAATTAGAGTGTTCCATCGTCATTAGGAAGCCCTGAACGTTACAATTAACCATCAGTTATGCGTTGGATTCGAAAATCGAGACCCACAGGAGAACGACCAAGGCAGCATTAGACCCTTGGAGACAAGTCGGCTGGAGGTCGATGTATTGCATTTCGACCCAATTTGAGTGTTCCATCGTCATTACGAGTCCCTGAACGTAACAATTAACTATCAGTTTTGCTTCGAATTCGAAAATCTAGACTCACAGGAGAACCACCATAAGGTGCCCGAGGCAGCAATAGACTCTTGGAGACAAGTCGGCTGAAGGACGGTGTAATGAATCTCGACGCAATTTGAGTGTTCCAACCTCATTAGGACGTTACAAATAACAAGCAGTATCGCGTCGGATTCGAAAATCTAGACTCACAGGAGACGGACCATAAGGTGCTCAAGGCAGTAATATCCCCTTGGAGACAAGTCGGCTGGAGGACGATATATTGAATCTCGACGCAATTTGAGTATTCCATCGTCATTTGGAGGCCCTTAAGATTACAATTAACTATAAGTTTTGCGTCTGATTCGAAAATTTAGGCTCACTGGAGAACGACCTTAATGTGCCCGAGGCAGCAATAGACAGTTGGAGACAAGTCGGCTGGAGGACGATGTATTGAATCTCGACGCAATTTGAGAGTTCCAACGTCATTAAGAGGCCCTGAAAGTTACAATTAATTAGCAGTTTCGCGTCGGATTCGAAAATCTGGACTCACAGGAGACGGACCATATGGTGCCCAAGGCAGCAATGTCCCCTTGGAGACAAGTCGGCTGGAGGAAGTTGTATTGAATCTCAACGCAATTTGAGTGTTCCATCTTCTTTAAGACGACAATTAACTATCAGTTTTGGGTCGGATTCGAAAATCTAGACTCTGAGGAGAACGACCATAAGGTGCCGGAGGCAGCAATATCCCCTTGGAGGCAAGTCGGCTGGAGGACGATTTATTGAATCTCAACGCAATTTGAGTGTTCCATCGTCATTAGGAGGCCCTTACCGTTACAATTAACTATAAGTTTTGCGTCTGATTCGAAAATTTAGACTCACAGGAGAACGACCATAAGGTGCTCGAGGCAGCAATAGACCCTTGGAGACAAGTCGGCTGGGGGACGATGTATTGAATCTCGACGCAATTTGAGTGGTCCATCGTCATTAGGAGGCGTTGACGTTACAATTAACTTTCAGTTTTGCGTCGGATACGAAAATCTAGACTCACAGGAGACGGACCATATGGTGCCCGAGGCAGCAATACCCCTTGCAGACAAGTCGGCTGAATCTCGACGTAATTTGGGTGTTCCATCGTCATTAGGAAGCCCTGAACGTTAGATTAACTATCAGTTTTGCGTCGGATTCTAAAATCTAGACTCACAGGAGAACGACCATAAGGTGCCAGAGGCAGCAATAGACCCTTGGAGACAAGTAGGCTGAATGTCGATGTATTGAATCTCCACGCAATTTGAGTGTTCCATCGTCATTAGGAGGCGCTGATCGCTACAATTAACTATCAGCTATGCGTTGGATTCGAAAATCTAGACTCACAGGAGAACGACCATAAGGTGCCCGAGGCAGCAATAGACCCTTGGAGACTAGTCGGCTGGAGGTCGATGTATTGCATTTCGACCCAATTTGAGTGTTCCATCGTCATTGCGAGTCCCTGAACGTTACAATTAACCATCAGTTTTGCTTCGGATTCGAAAATCTAGACTCACAGGAGAACCACCATAAGGTGCCCGAGGCAGCAATAGAGTCTTGGAGACAAGTCGGCTGAAGAACGGTGTAATGAATCTCGACGCAATTTGAGTGTTCCAACCTCATTAGGACGTTACAAATAACAAGCAGTATCGCGTCGGATTCGAAAATCTTACTCACAGGAGACGGACCATAAGTTGCTCAAGGCAGCAATATCCCCTTGGAGACAAGTCGGCTGGAGGATGATGTATTGGATCTCGCAATTTGAGTGTTCCAACGTCATTAGGACGTTACAAATAACTAGCAGAATCGCGTCGGATTCGAAAATCTAGACTCACAGGAGACGGACCATAAGGTGCTCAAGGCAGTAATATCCCCTTGGAGACAAGTCGGCTGGAGGACGATGTATTGAATCGCGACGCAACTTGAGTGTTCCATCGTCATTATGAGGCGCTGAGCGTTACAATTAACTATCAGTTATGCGTCGGATTCGAAAATATAGACTCACAGGAGAACGACCATAAGGTGAACGAGGCAGCAATAGACCCTTGGAGACTAGTCGGCTGGAGGTCGATGTATTGCATCTCGACGCAATTTGAGTGTTCCATCTTCATTATTAGGTGATGAACGTTACAATTAACTATCAGCTTTGCGTCGGATTCGAAAATCTAGACTCACAGGAGAACCACCATAAGGTGCCCGAGGCAGCAATAGACTCTTGGAGACAAGTCGGCTGAAGGAAGATGTATTGAATCTCGACGCAATTTGAGTGTTCCATCGTCAATAGGCGTTACAATCAACTAGCAGTTTCGCGTCGGATACGAAAATCTAGACTCACCGGAGATGGCCATATGGTGCCCAAGGCAGCAATATCCCCTTGGAGACAAGTCGGCTGGAGGACAATGTATTGAATCTCGACGCAATTTGAGTGTTCCATTTTTATTAGGATGCCATTATTGTTACAATTAACTATCAGTTTTGCGTCGGATTTGAAAATATAGACGCACTTGAGCACGAACATAAGGTGCCAGAGGCAACAATAGACCGTTGGAGACAAGTCGGCTGAATGACGATGTATTTAGTCTCGACGCAATTTGAGTGTTCCATCGTCATTAGGAGGCCCTTAATGTCACAATTAACTATCAGTTTTGCGTCGGATTCGAAAATCTAGACTCACAGGAGACGGACCGCCCGTTGCAGCAATATCCCCTTGGAGACAA
This sequence comes from Schistocerca piceifrons, assembly GCF_021461385.2. Classification (NCBI taxonomy): domain Eukaryota; kingdom Metazoa; phylum Arthropoda; class Insecta; order Orthoptera; family Acrididae; genus Schistocerca; species Schistocerca piceifrons. Next base: position 10,978 of record NW_025728421.1, read on the forward strand.
GTCGGCTGGAGGACGATGTATTGAATCTCGACGTAATTGGGTGTTCCATCGTCATAATGAGGCCCTGAACGTTACAATTAACTATCGGTTTTGCGTCGGATTCTAAAATCTAGACTCTGAGGATAACGACCATAAGGTGCCCGAGGCAGCAATGGAGACAAGTCGGCTGAATGACTATGTATTGAATCTCGACGCAGTTTGAGTATTCCAACGTCATTAGGAGGCACTGAACGTTACAAATATCTAGCAGTATCGCGGCGGATTCGAAAATTTAGACTCACAGGAGACGGACCATAAGGTGCTCAAGGGAGCATAATCCCCTTGGAGATAAGTCGGATGGCGGAGGATGTATTGAATCGAGACTCAATTTGAGTGTTCCATCGTCATTAGGAGGCACTGAACGTATCAAATTACTATCAGTTTGGCGTCGGATTCGAAAATCTAGACTCAGAGGAGAACGACCATAAGGTGCCCGAGGCAGAAATATCCCCTTGGAGGCATGTCGGCTGGAGGACGATGTATTGAATCTCCACGCAATTTGTGTATTCCATCGTCATTAGGAGGCCATTAACGTTACAATTAACTATAAGTTTTGCGTCTGATTCAAAAATTTAGACTCATAGGAGAAAGAACATAAGGTGCCCGATGCAGCAATAAACCCTTGGAGACAAGTCGGCTGGAGGACGATGTATGAATCTCGACGCAATTTGAGTGTTCCATCGTCATTAGGAGGCGTAGAACGTTACAATTAACTATCAGTCTTGCGTCGGATTCTAAAATCTAGACTCACAAGTATAGGACCATAAGGTGCAAGAGGCTGCAATGAAGATAAGTCGGCTGAATGACGATGTATTGAATCACGACGTAATATCAGTGTTACAGCGTCATTAGGAGGCGCTGAACGTTACAATTGACAAACAGTTTTGCGTCGGATACGAAAATCTAGACTCACAAAAGAACGACCAAAAGGTGCCCGAGGCAGCAATGGAGACAAGTCGGCTGAATGACAATGTATTGAATCTCGACGCAATTTGAGTGTTCCAACGTCAATAGGAGGCCATGAACGTTACAATTAACTATCAGTTATGCGTCGGATTCGACAGTCTAGACTCACAGTAGAACGACCATAAGGTGCCCGAGGCAGCAAAAGACCCTTATAGGCAAGTCGGCTGGAGGTCGATATATTGCATCTCGACCCAATTTGAGTGTTCCATCGTCATTAGGCGTCCCTGAACTTTTCAATTAACTATCGGTTTTGCTTCGGATTCGAAATTCTAGACTCACAGGAGAACCACCATAAGGTGCCCGAGGCAGCAATAGACTCTTGGAGACAAGTTGGCTGAAGGACGGTGTAATGAATCGCGTCGCAATTTGGTGCTCAAGGCAGCAATAGACCCTTGGAGACAAGTCAGCTAGAGGACGATGTATTGAATAGCGACGCAATTTGAGTGTTCCATCGTCATTAGGAGACCCTGACGTTACAAATTACTATCAGTTTTGCGTCGGATTCGAGAATCTAGACTCACAGGAGAACGACCATAAGGTGCCCAAGGCAGCAATAGACCCTTGGAGACAAGTCGGCTGGAAGACGATGTATTGAATCTCGACGCAATTTGAGTGTTCCATCGTCATTAAGAGGCGCTGAACGTTACAATTAAATATCAGTTTTGCGTGGGATTTTAAAATCTAGAATCACAGGAGAACGACCTTAAGGTGCCCGAGGCAGCAATAGACCCTTGGAGAGAAGTCGGCTGAATGACGATGTATTGAATCTCGACGAAAAATGAGTGTTACATCGTTTTTAGGAGGCGTTGAACGGTACAATTAACTATCAGTTATGCGTCGGATTGGAAAATCTAGAGTCACGGGAGAGCGACCATAAGGTGCCCGAGGCAGCAATAGACCCTTGGAGCCAAGTCGACTGGAGGACGATGTATTGAATTGCGACGCAATTTGAGAGTTCCATCGTCATTAGGAGGCCTTAAACGTTACGATTAACCATCAGTTTTGCGTCGGACTCGAAAATCTAGACTGACAGCAATATCCCCTTGTAGACCAATCGGCTGGAGGACGATGTATTGAATCTCGACGCAATTTGAGTGTTCCAACGTCATTAGGAGGCACTGAACGTTACAAATAACTAGCTGTATCGCGGCGGATTCGAAAATCTAGACTCACAGGAGACGGACCATAAGGTGCTCAAGGCAGCATAATCCCCTTGGAGACAAGTCGGATGGCGGAGGATGTATTGAATCGAGACTCAATTTGAGTGTTCCATCGTCATTAGGAGGCACATAACGTATCAAATTACTATCAGTTTGGCGTCGGATTCGAATATCTAGACTCAGAGGAGAACGACCATAAGGTGCCGGAGGCAGCAATAACCCCTTGGAGGCAAGTCGGCTGGTGGACGATTTATTGAATCTCAACGCAATTTGAGTGTTCCATCGTCATTAGGAGGCCCTTACCGTTACAATTAACTATAAGTTTTGCGTCTGATTCGAAAATTTAGACTCACAGGAGAACGACCATACAGTGCTCGAGGCAGCAATAGACCCTTGGAGACAAGTCGCTGGGGGACGATGTATTGAATCTCGACGCAATTTGAGAGGTCCATCGTCATTAGGAAGCCCTGAACGTTAAATTAACTATCAGTTTTGCGTCGGATTCTAAAATCTAGACTCACAGGAGAACGACCATAAGGTGCCAGATGCAGCAATAGACCCTTGGAGACAAGTCGGCTGAATGACGATGTATTGAATCTCGACGCAATTTGAGTGTTCCATCGTCATTGGGAGTTGCTGAGCGTTACAATTTACTATCAGTTTTGCGTCGGATACGAAAATGTAGACTCACAGGAGACGGACCATATGGTGCCCGAGGCAGCAATATCGCATTGGAGACAAGTCAGCTGCAGGACGATGTATTGAATCACGACGTAATTTGAGCGTTCCATCGTCATTAGGAGGCCCTGAACGTTACAATTAACTATCAGTTCTGCGTCGGATTCTAAAATCTAGACTCACAGGAGAACGACAATAAGGTGCCCGAGGGAGCAATAAAGCCTTGAAGATAAGTCGACTGAAGGACAATGTATTGAATTTCGACGCAATTTGAGCGTTCCAACGTCATTAGGAGTTCCTGAACGTTACAATTAACTATAAGTTTTTCGTCGGATTCGAAAATCTAGAATCTGAGGTGAACGACCATAAGGTGCCGGAGACAAGTCGGCTAGAGGACGATGTATTGAATCTCGACGCAATTTGAGTGTTCCATCATTAAGAGACCCAGAACGTGACAATTAACAATCAGAATTTCGTCGGATTCGAAAATGTAGACTCTCAGGAGAACGACCATAAGGTGCCGGAGGCACAAAATATCCCCCTGGAGGCAAGTCGGCTGGAGGACGATGTATTGAATCTCGACGCAATTTGAGTGTTCCATCGTCAGTAGGAGGCCCTTAACGTTACAATTAACTATAAGTTTTGCGTCTGATTCGAAAATTTAGACTTACATGAGAACGACCATAAGGTGACCGAGGCAGCAATAGACCCTTGGAGACAAGTCGCCTGGAGGACGATGTATTGATTCTCGACGCAATTTGAGTGTTCCATCGTCAATAAGAGGCGCTGAACGTTACAATTAACTATCAGTTTTGCGTCGGATACGAAAATCTAGACTCACAGGAGACGGACCATACGGTGCCCGAGGCAGCAATATCCCATTGGAGACTAGTAGGCTGCAGGACGATGTATTGAATCTCGACGTAATTTGAGTGTTCCATCGGCATTAGGAAGCCCTGAACGTTACAATTAACTATCAGTTCTGCGTCGGATTCTAAAATCCAGACTCACAGGAGAACGACCGTAAGGTGCCCGAGGCAGCAGTAAACCCCTGGAGATAAGTCGGCTGAATGACGATGTATTGAATCGCGACGCAATTTGAGTGTTCCATCGTCATTAAGAGACCCAGACGAGACCCGACGAAAATCTGATTGTTAATTGTCACAATTAACAATCAGATTTTCGTCGTATTCGAAAATGTAGACTCTGAGGAGAACGACCATAAGGTGCCGGAGGCAGAAAATATCCCCCTGGAGGCAAGTCGGCTGGAGGACGATGTATTGAATCTCGACGCAATTTGAGTGTTCCATCGTCAGTAGGAGGCCCTTAACGTTACAATTAACTATAAGTTTTGAGTCAGATACGAAAATCTAGACTCACAGGAGACGGACCATATGGTGCCCGAGGCAGCAATATCCCCTTGGACACAAGTCGGCTGAATGACGATGGATTGATTCTCGACGCAATTAGAGTGTTCCATCGTCATTAGGAGGCGCTGAGCGTTGCAATTAACCATCAGTTATGCGTCGGATTCGAAACTCGAGACCCACAGGAGAACAACCATAAGGTGCCCAAGGCAGCATTAGACCCTTGGAGACAAGTCGGCTGGAGGTCGATGTATTGCATTTCGACCCAATTTGAGTTCCATCGTCATTACGAGTCCCTGAACGTTACAATTAACTATTAGTATTGCTTCGGATTCGAAAATCTAGACTCACAGGAGAACCACCATAAGGTGCCCGAGGCAGCAATAGACTCTTGGAGACAAGTCGGCTAAAGGACGGTGTAATGAATCTCGCCGCAATTTTAGTGTTCCAACCTCATTAGGACGTTACAAATAACTAGCAGTATCGCGTCGGATTCGAAAATCTAGACTCACAGGAGACGGACCATAAGGTGCTCAAGGCAGCAATATCCCCTTGGAGACAAGTCGGCTGGAGGATGATGTATTGGATCTCGCAATGTGAGTGTTCCAACGTTATTAGGACGTTACAAATAACTAGCAGTATCGCGTCGGATTCCAAAATCTAGACTCACAGGAGACGGACCATAAGGTGCTCAAGGCAGCAATATCCCCTTGGAGACAAGTCGGCTGGAGGATGATGTATTGGATCTGGCAATTTGAGTGTTCCAACGTTATTAGGACGTTACAAATAACTAGCAGTATCGCGTCGGATTCCAAAATTTAGACTCACAGGAGACGGACCATAAGCTGCTCAAGGCAGTAATATCCCCTTGGAGACAAGTCGGCTGGAGGACGATGTATTGAATCTCGACGCAATTTGAGTATTCCATCGTCATTTGGAGGCCCTTAACATTACAATTAACTATAAGTTTTGCGTCTGAGTCGAAAATGTAGACTCACAGGAAAACGACCATAAGGTACCCGAGGCAGCAATAGACCCTTGGAAACAGGTCGGCTGGAGGACGATGTATTGAATCTCGACGTAATTTGAGTGCTCCATCGTCATTAGGAGGCCCTGAATCTTACACTTAACTATCAGTTTTGACTCGGATTCTAAAATCTAGACTGACAAGAGAACTACCATAAGGTGCCAGAGGCAGCAATAGACCCTTGGAGACAATTCGGCTGGAGGACGATGTATTGAATCGCGACGCAATTTGAGTGTTCCATCATCATTAGGAGTCCGTGACGTTACGAATTAGGAGGCACTGAACGTTACAATTATTTATCAGATATGCGTCGGATTCGAAAATTTAGACTCTGAGGAGAACGACCATAAGGTGCCGGAGGCAGCAATATCCCATTGCAGGCAAGTCGGCTAAAGGAGGATGTATTGAATCTCGACGCAATTTGAGTGTTCCATCGTCATTAGGAGGCGCTGAACGTTACAATTAACTATCAGTTTTGCGTCGGATACGAAAAGCTAGACTCACAGGAGACGGACCATATGGTGCCCGAGGCAGCAATAAGCCATTGGAGACAAGTCAGCTGCAGGACGATGTATTGAATCACGACGTAATTTGAGCGTTTCATCGTCATTAGGAGGCCCTTAACGTTACAATTAACTATAAGATTTGCGTCTGATTCGAAAATTTAGACTTACATGAGAACGACCACAAGGAGCCCGAGGCAGCAATAGACCCTTGGAGACAAATCGGCTGGAGGACGATGTATTGAATCTCGACGCAATTTGAGTGTTCCATCGTCATAAGGAGGCGCTGAACTTACAATTAACTATCAGTTTTGCGTCGCATACGAAAATCTAGACTCACAGGAGACGGACCATATGGTGCCCGAGGCAGCAATAAGCCATTGGAGACAAGTCAGCTGCAGGACGATGTATTGAATCACGACGTAATTTGAGAGTTCCATCGTCATTAGGAGGCCCTGAACGTTAGAATTAACTATCAGTTTAGCGTCGGATTCGAAAATCTAGACTCACAAAAGAACCACCATAAGGGGCCAGAGGCAGCAATAAACCCTTGGAGACAAGTCGGCTAGAGGACGATGTATTGAATCGCGACGCAATGTGAGTGTTCCATCGTCATTAGGAGACCCTTAACGTTACAATTAACTATAAGATTTGCGTCTGATTCGAAAATTTAGACTTACATGAGAACGACAATAAGGTGACCGAGGCAGCAATAGACCCTTGGACACAAGTCGGCTGGAGGACGATGTATTGAATCTCGACGAAATTTGTGTTTTCCATCGTCATTAGGAGGGGCTGAACGTTACAGTTTTGCGTCGGATACGAAAATCTAGACTCACAGGAGACGGACCATACGGTGCCCGAGGCAGCAATATCCCATTGGAGACAAGTAGGCTGCAGGACGATGTATTGAATCTCGACGTAATTTGAGTGTTCCATCGCCATTAGGAGGCCCTCAACGTTACAATTAACTATCAGTTCTGGGTCGGATTCTAAAATCTAGACTCACAGGAGAAACACCGTAAGGTGCCCGAGGCAGCAGTAAACCCTTGGAGATAAGTCGGCTGAATGACGATGTATTGAATCTCGACGCTATTTGAGTGTTCCATCGTCATTAGGAGGCGCTGAACGTTACAATTAACTATCAGTTTTGCGTCGGATACGAAAAGCTAGACTCACAGGAGACGGACCATACGGTGCCCGAGGCAGCAATATCCCATTGGAGACAAGTAGGCTGCAGGACGATGTATTGAATCTCGACGTAATTTGAGTGTTCCATCGCCATTAGGAGGCCCTGAACGTTACAATTAACTATCAGTTCTGCGTCGGATTCGAAAATCTAGAATCACAGGAGTACGACCATAAGGTGCCCGAGGCAGCAATAGACCCTTGCAGACTAGTCGGCTGGATGACAATGTATTGAATCTCGACGCAGTTTTAGTGTTCCTTCGTCATTAGGATTCCCTGAACGTTACAATTAACTATCAGTTTTGCGTCTGATTCGAAAATCTAGACGCACAGGTGCGAGGGGCAGCAGTAGACCTTTTGAGACAAGTCGGCTGGAGGACGATGTATTGAATCGCGACGCAATTTGAGTGCTCCTTCGTCATTCGGAGACGCAGAACGTGACAATTAATTATCAGTTTGGGGTCGGATTCGAAAATCTAGACTCAGAGGATAATGACCATAAGGTCCCGGAGGCAGCAATATCCCCTTGGAGGCAAGTCGGCTGGAGGACGATGTATTGAATCTCAAATTTGAGTGTTCCATCGTCATTAGGAGGCCCTTACCGTTACAATTAACAATAAGTGTTGCGTCTGATTCCAAAATTTAGACTCACAGGAGAACGACCATAAGGTGCTTGAGGCAGCAATAGACCCTAGGAGAGAAGTCGGCTGGGGGACGATGTATTGAATCTCGACGCAATTTGAGTGGTCCATCGTCATTAGGAGGCGTTTTGCGTCGGATACGAAAATCTAGACTCACAGGAGTCGGATAATATGGTGCCCGAGGCAGCAATACCCCTTGGAGACAAGTCGGCTGCAGGACGCTGTATTGAATCTCGACGCAATTTGAGTGTTGATTCGCCATTAGGAGGTGCTGAACGTTACAATTAACTATCAGTTTTGCGTCGGATACGAAAATCTAGACTCACAGGAGATCGACAATAAGGTGCCAGAGGCAGCAATAGACCCTTGAAGACAAGTCGGCTGAATGACGATGTATTGAATCTCGACGCAATTTGAGTGTTCCATCGTCATTAGGAGGCGCTGAACGCCAAAATTAACTATCAGCTATGCGTCGGATTCGAAAACCTAGACCCACAGGAGAACGACAATAAGGTGCCCGACGCAGCAGTAGACCCTTGGAGACTGGTCGGCTGGAGGACGATGTATTGATTCTGGACGTAATTTGAGTGTTCCATCGTCTTTAGGAAGCTCTGAACGTTACAATTAACAATCACTTTAGCGTCGGATTCGAAAGACTAGACTCACAGGAGAACGACCATAAGGTGCCCGAGGCAGCAATAGACCCTTGGAGACAAGTCGGCTGAATGACGATGTCTTGAATCTAGACGCAATTTGAGTGTTCCATCGTCATTAGGAGGCCATTAACGTCACAATTAACCAGCAGTTTTGCGTCGGATTTGAAAATCTAGACTAACAGGAGACGGATCATAAGTTGCCCGAGGCAGCAATAAGCCATTGGAGACAAGTCAGCTGCAGGACGATGTATTGAATCACGACGTAATTTGAGATTTCCATCGTCATTAGGAGGCCCTGAACGTTAGAATTAACTATCAGTTTAGCGTCGGATTCGAAAATCTAGACTCACAAAAGAACCACCATAAGGGGCCAGAGGCAGCAATAAACCCTTGGAGACAAGTCGGCTAGAGGACGATGTATTGAATCGCGACGCAATGTGAGTGTTCCATCGTCATTAGGAGACCCTTAACGTTACAATTAACTATAAGATTTGCGTCTGATTCGAAAATTTAGACTTACATGAGAACGACAATAAGGTGACCGAGGCAGCAATAGACCCTTGGACACAAGTCGGCTGGAGGACGATGTATTGAATCTCGACGAAATTTGTGTTTTCCATCGTCATTAGGAGGGGCTGAACGTTACAGTTTTGCGTCGGATACGAAAATCTAGACTCACAGGAGACGGACCATACGGTGCCCGAGGCAGCAATATCCCATTGGAGACAAGTAGGCCGCAGGACGATGTATTGAATCTCGACGTAATTTGAGTGTTCCATCGCCATTAGGAGGCCCTCAACGTTACAATTAACTATCAGTTCTGGGTCGGATTCTAAAATCTAGACTCACAGGAGAAACACCGTAAGGTGCCCGAGGCAGCAGTAAACCCTTGGAGATAAGTCGGCTGAATGACGATGTATTGAATCTCGACGCTATTTGAGTGTTCCATCGTCATTAGGAGGCGCTGAACGTTACAATTAACTATCAGTTTTGCGTCGGATACGAAAAGCTAGACTCACAGGAGACGGACCATACGGTGCCCGAGGCAGCAATATCCCATTGGAGACAAGTAGGCTGCAGGACGATGTATTGAATCTCGACGTAATTTGAGTGTTCCATCGCCATTAGGAGGCCCTGAACGTTACAATTAACTATCAGTTCTGCGTCGGATTCGAAAATCTAGAATCACAGGAGTACGACCATAAGGTGCCCGAGGCAGCAATAGACCCTTGCAGACTAGTCGGCTGGATGACAATGTATTGAATCTCGACGCAATTTTAGTGTTCCTTCGTCATTAGGATTCCCTGAACGTTACAATTAACTATCAGTTTTGCGTCTGATTCGAAAATCTAGACGCACAGGTGCGAGGGGCAGCAGTAGACCTTTTGAGACAAGTCGGCTGGAGGACGATGTATTGAATCGCGACGCAATTTGAGTGCTCCTTCGTCATTCGGAGACGCAGAACGTGACAATTAATTATCAGTTTGGGGTCGGATTCGAAAATCTAGACTCAGAGGATAATGACCATAAGGTCCCGGAGGCAGCAATATCCCCTTGGAGGCAAGTCGGCTGGAGGACGATGTATTGAATCTCAAATTTGAGTGTTCCATCGTCATTAGGAGGCCCTTACCGTTACAATTAACAATAAGTGTTGCGTCTGATTCCAAAATTTAGACTCACAGGAGAACGACCATAAGGTGCTTGAGGCAGCAATAGACCCTAGGAGAGAAGTCGGCTGGGGGACGATGTATTGAATCTCGACGCAATTTGAGTGGTCCATCGTCATTAGGAGGCGTTTTGCGTCGGATACGAAAATCTAGACTCACAGGAGTCGGATAATATGGTGCCCGAGGCAGCAATACCCCTTGGAGACAAGTCGGCTGCAGGACGCTGTATTGAATCTCGACGCAATTTGAGTGTTGATTCGCCATTAGGAGGTGCTGAACGTTACAATTAACTATCAGTTTTGCGTCGGATACGAAAATCTAGACTCACAGGAGATCGACAATAAGGTGCCAGAGGCAGCAATAGACCCTTGAAGACAAGTCGGCTGAATGACGATGTATTGAATCTCGACGCAATTTGAGTGTTCCATCGTCATTAGGAGGCGCTGAACGCCAAAATTAACTATCAGCTATGCGTCGGATTCGAAAACCTAGACCCACAGGAGAACGACAATAAGGTGCCCGACGCAGCAGTAGACCCTTGGAGACTGGTCGGCTGGAGGACGATGTATTGATTCTGGACGTAATTTGAGTGTTCCATCGTCTTTAGGAAGCTCTGAACGTTACAATTAACAATCACTTTAGCGTCGGATTCGAAAGACTAGACTCACAGGAGAACGACCATAAGGTGCCCGAGGCAGCAATAGACCCTTGGAGACAAGTCGGCTGAATGACGATGTCTTGAATCTAGACGCAATTTGAGTGTTCCATCGTCATTAGGAGGCCATTAACGTCACAATTAACCAGCAGTTTTGCGTCGGATTTGAAAATCTAGACTAACAGGAGACGGATCATAAGTTGCCCGAGGGAGCAATAAAGCCTTGAAGATAAGTCGGCTGAATGACGATGTATTGAATCTCGACGCAATTTGAGTGTTCCATCGTCATTAGGAGGCGCTGAACGTAACAATTAACTCTGAGTTTTGCGTCGGATACGAAAATCTAGACTCACAGGAGACGCACCATATGGAGCCCGAGGCAGCAACATCCCCTTGGAGACAAGGCGGCTGGAGGACGATGTATTGAATCTCGACGCAATTTGAGTCTTCCATCTTCGTTAGGAGGCCATGAACGTTACAATTAAATATCAGTTATGTGTCGGATTCGAAAGCCTAGACTCACAGGAGAACGACCATAAGGTGCCCGAGGCAGCAATAGACCCTTGGAGACAAGTTGGCTGAGGGACGATGTATTGAATCTCGACGCAATTTCAGTGTTCCATCTTCGTTAGGAGGCCACGAACGTTACAATTTACTATCAGTTATGTGTCGGATTCGAACGCCTAGACTCACAGGAGAACGACCATAACGTGCCCGAAGCAGCAATAGACCCTTGGAGACACGCCGGTTGTAGGACGATGTATTGAATCTCGACGCAATTTGAGTGTTCCTTCCTCATTAGGAGGCGCTGAATTTTACAATTAACTATCAGTTTTGCGTCGGATTCGAAAATTTAGACTCACAGGAGAACCACCATAAGGTGCCCGAGGCAGCTATTGACGCTTGGAGACAAGTCGGCTGGATGACGATGTATTGAATCTCGACGCAATTTGTGTGTTCCATCGTCATTAGTAGTCCCTGAACGTTACAATTAACTATAAGTTTTGCGTCTGATTCGAAAATTTAGACTCACAGGAGAACGACCATAAGGTGCCCGAGGCAGCAATAGACCCTTGGAGACAAGTCGGCTGAATGACGATGTCTTGAATCTAGGCGCAATTTGAGTGTTCCATCGTCATTAGGAGGCCATTAACGTCACAATTAACGATCAGTTTTGCGTCGGATTCGAAAATCTAGACTAACAGGAGACGGATCATAAGTTGCCCGAGGCAGCAATATCCCCTTGTAGATAAGTCGGCTGGAGGACGATGTATTGAATCTCGACGGAATTTGAGTGTTCCATCGTCATTAGGAGGCACTGAACCTTACAATTATTTATCAGATATGCGTCGGATTCGAAAATCTAGACTCTGAGGAGAACGACCATAAGGTACCGGAGGCAGCAATATCCCCTTGGAGGCAAGTTGGCTAAAGGACGATGTATTCAATCTCGACGCAAATTGAGTGTTCCATCGTCATTAGGAGGCCCTTAACCGTACAATTAACTATAAGTTTTGCGTCTGATTCGAAAATTTAGACTCACATGGGAACGACCATAAGGTGCCCGAGGCAGCAATAGACCCTTGGAGACAAGTCGGCTGGAGGACGATGTATTGATTCTCGACGCAATTTGAGTGTTTCATCGTCATTAGGAGGCCCTGAACGTTACAATTAACTATCAGTTTTGCGTCGGATTCGAAAATCTAGACTCACTGGAGAACTACCATAAGGTGCCCGAGGCAGCACTATCACCTTGGAGAGAAGTCGGCTGGAGGTCGATGTATTGAATCTCGACGCAATTTGAGTGTTCCTTCGTCATAAGTAGTCCCTGAAGATAGTTCCATCGTCATTAGGAGGCCGTCAGCGTTACAATTAAGTATCAATTTTGCGTCAGATTCTAAACTCTAGACTCACAGGAGAACGACCATAAGCTGTACCGAGGCAGCAATATCCCCTTGGAGACAAGTCGGCTGAATGACGATGTATTGAATCTCGACGCAATTTGAGTGTACGATCGGCATTAGGAGGCCATGAACGTTACAATTAACTATCAGTTATGCGTTGGATTCGAAATTCTAGACTCACAGGAGAACAATCATAAGGTGCCCGAGGCACCAATAGACCCTTGGAGACAAGTCGGCTGGAGGTCGATATATATTGCATCTCGACGCAATTTGAGTGCTCCATCGTCATTAGGAGGCGCTTAACGTTACAATTAAGTATCAGTTTTTCGTCGGATTTGAAAATCTAGACTCACAGGAGCACGACCATAAGGTGCCAGAGGCAGCAATAGACCCTTGGAGACCAATCGGCTGGAGGATGATGTATTGAATAACGACGCAATTAGTGTGTTCCATCGTCATTAGGAGGCGTTGAGCGTTACAATTAACTATCAGCTATGCGTCGGATTCGAAAATCTAGACTCACAGAAGAACGACCATAAGGTGCCCGAGGCAGCGATAGACCTTTGGAGACAAGTCGGATGGAGGACGATGTATTGAATCTCGACGCAATTTGAGTGTTCCATCGTCATTAGGAGGCGCTGATCGCTATAATTACCTATCAGTTTTGCGGCGGATACGGGAATCTAGACTCACAGGAAACGGACCATAAGGAGCCCGAGGGAGGAATATTCCCTTGGAGAAAAGTCGGCTGGAGGACGATGTATTGAGTCTCGACGTAATTTGAGTGTTGCATCGTCATTAGGAGGCCCTGAACTTTGCAATTAACTATCAGTTTTGCGTCGGATTCTAAAATCTAGACTCACTGGAGAACGACCATAAGGTGCCCGAGGCAGCAATAAGCCCTTTGAGACAAGTCTGCTGGAGGACGATGTATTGAATAACGACGCAATGTGAGTGTTCCATCGTCATTAGGAGAACCGGTACGTGACAATTAACTATCAGTTTTTGGTCGGATTCGAAGATCTAGACTCTGACGAGAACGACCATAAGGTGCCCGAGGCAGCAATTGACCCTTGTAGACAAGTCGGCCGGAGGTCGATATATTGCATCTAGACGCAATTTGAGTGTTCCACCGTCATTAGGAGTCACCGAACGTTACAATTAACTATCCATTTTGCGTCGGATTCGAAAATCTAGTCTCACAGGAGAACCTCCATAACGTGCCCGAGGCAGCAATAAACCCTTGGAGACAAGTCGGCTGGAGGACGATGTATTGAATCTCGACGCAATGTGAGTGTTCCATCTTCGTTAGGAGGCCATGAACGTTACAATTAACTATCAGTTATGTGTCGGATTCGAAAGCCTAGGCTCACAGGAGAACGACCATAAGGTGCCCGAGGCAGCAATAGACCTTTGGAGACAAGTCGGCTGGAGGACGATGTATTGAAACTAGACGCAATGTGAGTGTCCCATCGTCATTAGGAGGCCATTAACAATACAATTAAGCATCAGTTATGCGTCGGATACGAAAATCTAGACTCAGAGGAGAACGACCATATGGTGCCCGAGGCAGCAATATCCCCTTGGAGGCAAGTCGGCTGGAGGACGATGTATTGAATCTCGACTCAATTTGAGTGTTCCATCGTCGTCATTAAGACGCGCTGGACGTTACAATTAACTATCAGTTATGTTTCGGAAACGAAAATCTAGACTCACAGGAGACGGACCATATGGTGCCCGAGGCAGCAATGACCCCTTGGAGGCAAGTCGGCTGGAGGACGATGTATTGAATCTCGTCGTAATTTGAGTGTTACATCGTCATCAGGAAGCCCTGAACGTTAGAATTTGCTATCAGTTTTGCGTCCGATTCCAAAATCTAGACTCACAGGAGAACGACCATAAGGTGCCCGAGGCAGCAATAGACCCTTGGAGACAAGTCGGCTGGGGGAAGATTTATTGAATCGCGACGCAATTTGAGTGTTCCATCGTCATTAGGAGACCCAGAGCGTGACAGTTAACTGTCAGTTTTGGGTCGGAATCGAAAATCTGGACTCTCAGGAGAACGACCATAAGGTGCCCGAGGCAGCAATAGACCCTTGGAGACAAGTCGGCTGGAGGTCGATATATTGCATCTCGACGCAATTTGAGTGCTCCGTCATCATGTGGAGTCCATGAACGTTACATTTAACTATCAGTTTTGCGTCGGATTCGAAAATCTAGACTCACAGGAGAAGTACCATAAGTTGCCCGAGGCAGCAATAAACTCTTGGAGACAAGTCGGCGGAAGATCGATGTATTGAATCTCGACGCAATTTGAGAGTTCCAACGTCATTAGGAGGCACTGAACGTTACAATTAATTAGCAGTTTCGCGTCGGATTCAAAAATCTGGACTCACAGGAGGCGGACCATATGGTGCCCAAGACAGCAATATCCCCTTGGAGACATGTCGGCTGGAGGACGATGTATTGAATCTCAACGCAATTTGAGTGTTCCATCTGCGTTATGACGACCTTAACGTTACAATTAACTATCACAGGAGAACGACCATAAAGTGCCGGAGGCAGCAGTATCCCCTTGGAGGCAAGTCGGCTGGAGGACGATTTATTGAATCTCAACGCAATTTGAGTTCCATCGTCACTAGGAGGCCCTTACCGTTACAATTAACTATAAGTTTTGCGTCTGATTCGAAAATTTAGACTCACAGGAGAACGACCATAAGGTGCTCGAGGCAGCAATAGACCCTTGGAGACAAGTCGGCTGGGGGACGATGTATTCAATCTGGACGCAATTTGTGTGGTCCATCGTCATTAGGAGGCGTTGACGTTACAAATAACTATCAGTTTTGCGTCGGATAAGAAAATCTAGACTCACAGGAGACGGACCATATGGTGCCCGAGGCAGCAATACCTCTTCGAGACAAGTCGGCTGGAGGACGATGTATTGAATCTCGACGTAATTTGAGTGTTCCATCGTCATTAGGAGGCCCTGAACGTTAAATTAACTATCAGTTTTGCGTCGGATTCTAAAATCTAGACTCACAGGAGAACGACCATAAGGTGCCCGAGGCAGCAATAAACCCTTGGAGGCAAGTCGGCTGAAGGACGTTGTATTGAATCTCGACGCAATTTGAGCGTTTCAACGTCATTAGGAGTCCCTGAACGTTACAATTAACTATAAGTTTTTCGTCGGATTCGAAAATTTAGAATCTGAGGAGAACGACCATAAGGTGCCGGAGGCAGCAATAAACCCTTGGAGACATGTCGGCTAGAGGACGATGTATTGAATCGCGACGCAATTTGAGTGTTCAATCGTCATTAAGAGACCCAGAACGTGACAATTAACAATCAGATTTTCGTCGGATTCGAAAATGTGGACTCTGAGGAGAACGACCATAAGGTGCCGGAGGCACAAAATATCCCCCTGGAGGCAAGTCGGCTGGAGGACGATGTATTGAATCTCGACGCAATTTGAGTGTTCCATCGTCAGTAGGAGGCCCTTAACGTTACAATTAACTATAAGTTTTGCGTCTGATTCGAAAATTTAGACTTACATGAGAACGATCATAAGGTGACCGAGGCAGCAATAGACCCTTGGAGACAAGTCGCCTGGAGGACGATGTATTGAATCTCGACGCAATTTGAGTGTTCCATCGTCAATAAGAGGCGCTGAACGTTACAATTAACTATCAGTTTTGCGTCGGATACGAAAATCTAGACTCACAGGAGACGGACCATACGGTGACCGAGGCAGCAATATCCCATTGGAGACTAGTAGGCTGCAGGACGATGTATTGAATCTCGACGTAATTTGAGTGTTCCATCGGCATTAGGAAGCCCTGAACGTTACAATTAACTATCAGTTCTGCGTCGGATTCTAAAATCTAGACTCACAGGAGAACGACCGTAAGGTGCCCGAGGCAGCAGTAAACCCCTGGAGATAAGTCGGCTGAATGACGATGTATTGAATCGCGACGCAATTTGAGTGTTCCATCGTCATTAAGAGACCCAGACGAGACCCGACGAAAATCTGATTGTTAATTGTCACAATTAACAATCAGATTTTCGTCGTATTCGAAAATGTAGACTCTGAGGAGAACGACCATAAGGTGCCGGAGGCAGAAAATATCCCCCTGGAGGCAAGTCGGCTGGAGGACGATGTATTGAATCTCGACGCAATTTGAGTGTTCCATCGTCAGTAGGAGGCCCTTAACGTTACAATTAACTATAAGTTTTGCGTCTGATTCGGAAATTTAGACTGACATGAGGACGACAATAGGGTGACCGAGACAGCAATAGACCCTTGGAGACAAGTCGCCTGGAGGACGATGTATTGAATCTCGACGCAATTTGAGTGTTCCATCGTCATTAAGAGGCGCTGGACGTTACAATTAACTATCATTTTTGAGTCAGATACGAAAATCTAGACTCACAGGAGACGGACCATATGGTGCCCGAGGCAGCAATATCCCCTTGGACACAAGTCGGCTGAATGACGATGGATTGATTCTCGACGCAATTAGAGTGTTCCATCGTCATTAGGAGGCGCTGAGCGTTGCAATTAACCATCAGTTATGCGTCGGATTCGAAACTCGAGACCCACAGGAGAACAACCATAAGGTGCCCAAGGCAGCATTAGACCCTTGGAGACAAGTCGGCTGGAGGTCGATGTATTGCATTTCGACCCAATTTGAGTTCCATCGTCATTACGAGTCCCTGAACGTTACAATTAACTATTAGTATTGCTTCGGATTCGAAAATCTAGACTCACAGGAGAACCACCATAAGGTGCCCGAGGCAGCAATAGACTCTTGGAGACAAGTCGGCTAAAGGACGGTGTAATGAATCTCGCCGCAATTTTAGTGTTCCAACCTCATTAGGACGTTACAAATAACTAGCAGTATCGCGTCGGATTCGAAAATCTAGACTCACAGGAGACGGACCATAAGGTGCTCAAGGCAGCAATATCCCCTTGGAGACAAGTCGGCTGGAGGTTGAAGTATTGGATCTCGCAATGTGAGTGTTCCAACGTTATTAGGACGTTACAAATAACTAGCAGTATCGCGTCGGATTCCAAAATCTAGACTCACAGGAGACGGACCATAAGGTGCTCAAGGCAGCAATATCCCCTTGGAGACAAGTCGGCTGGAGGATGATGTATTGGATCTCGCAATTTGAGTGTTCCAACGTTATTAGGACGTTACAAATAACTAACAGTATCGCGTCGGATTCCAAAATTTAGACTCACAGGAGACGGACCATAAGCTGCTCAAGGCAGTAATATCCCCTTGGAGACAAGTCGGCTGGAGGACGATGTATTGAATCTCGACGCAATTTGAGTATTCCATCGTCATTTGGAGGCCCTTAACATTACAATTAACTATAAGTTTTGCGTCTGAGTCGAAAATGTAGACTCACAGGAGAACGACCATAAGGTACCCGAGGCAGCAATAGACCCTTGGAAACAGGTCGGCTGGAGGACGATGTATTGAATCTCGACGTAATTTGAGTGCTCCATCGTCATTAGGAGGCCCTGAATCTTACACTTAACTATCAGTTTTGACTCGCATTCTAAAATCTAGACTGACAAGAGAACTACCATAAGGTGCCAGAGGCAGCAATAGACCCTTGGAGACAATTCGGCTGGAGGACGATGTATTGAATCGCGACGCAATTTGAGTGCTCCATCGTCATTATGAGGCCCTGAACGTTACAATTAACTATAAGTTTTTCGTCGGATTCGAAAATTTAGAATCTGAGGAGAACGACCATAAGGTGCCGGAGGCAGCAATAAACCCTTGGAGACATGTCGGCTAGAGGACGATGTATTGAATCGCGACGCAATTTGAGTGTTCCATCATCATTAGGAGTCCGTGACGTTACGAATTAGGAGGCACTGAACGTTACAATTATTTATCAGATATGCGTCGGATTCGAAAATTTAGACTCTGAGGAGAACGACCATAAGGTGCCGGAGGCAGCAATATCCCATTGCAGGCAAGTCGGCTAAAGGACGATGTATTGAATCTCGACGCAATTTGAGTGTTCCATCGTCATTAGGAGGCGCTGAACGTTACAATTAACTATCAGTTTTGCGTCGGATACGAAAAGCTAGACTCACAGGAGACGGACCATATGGTGCCCGAGGCAGCAATAAGCCATTGGAGACAAGTCAGCTGCAGGACGATGTATTGAATCACGACGTAATTTGAGCGTTTCATCGTCATTAGGAGGCCCTTAACGTTACAATTAACTATAAGATTTGCGTCTGATTCGAAAATTTAGACTTACATGAGAACGACCACAAGGAGCCCGAGGCAGCAATAGACCCTTGGAGACAAATCGGCTGGAGGACGATGTATTGAATCTCGACGCAATTTGAGTGTTCCATCGTCATAAGGAGGCGCTGAACTTACAATTAACTATCAGTTTTGCGTCGCATACGAAAATCTAGACTCACAGGAGACGGACCATATGGTGCCCGAGGCAGCAATAAGCCATTGGAGACAAGTCAGCTGCAGGACGATGTATTGAATCACGACGTAATTTGAGAGTTCCATCTTCATTAGGAGGCCCTGAACGTTAGAATTAACTATCAGTTTAGCGTCGGATTCGAAAATCTAGACTCACAAAAGAACCACCATAAGGGGCCAGAGGCAGCAATAAACCCTTGGAGACAAGTCGGCTGAAGGACGATGTATTGAATCTCGACGCAATTTGAGCGTTCCAACGTCATTAGGAGTCCCTGAACGTTACAATTAACTATAAGTTTTTCGTCGGATTCGAAAATCTAGAATCTGAGGAGAACGACCATAAGGTGCCGGAGGCAGCAATAGACCCTTGGAGACAAGTCGGCTAGAGGACGATGTATTGAATCGCGACGCAATGTGAGTGTTCCATCGTCATTAGGAGACCCTTAACGTTACAATTAACTATAAGATTTGCGTCTGATTCGAAAATTTAGACTTACATGAGAACGACAATAAGGTGACCGAGGCAGCAATAGACCCTTGGACACAAGTCGGCTGGAGGACGATGTATTGAATCTCGACGAAATTTGTGTTTTCCATCGTCATTAGGAGGAGCTGAACGTTACAGTTTTGCGTCGGATACGAAAATCTAGACTCACAGGAGACGGACCATAGGGTGCCAGAGGCAGCAATATCCCATTGGAGACAAGTAGGCTGCAGGACGATGTATTGAATCTCGACGTAATTTGAGTGTTCCATCGCCATTAGGAGGCCCTGAACGTTACAATTAACTATCAGTTCTGCGTCGGATTCTAAAATCTAGACTCACAGGAGAAACACCGTAAGGTGCCCGAGGCAGCAGTAAACCCTTCGAGATAAGTCGGCTGAATGACGATGTATTGAATCTCGACGCTATTTGAGTGTTCCATCGTCATTAGGAGGCGCTGAACGTTACAATTAACTATCAGTTTTGCGTCGGATACGAAAAGCTAGACTCACAGGAGACGGACCATACGGTGCCCGAGGCAGCAATATCCCATTGGAGACAAGTAGGCTGCAGGACGATGTATTGAATCTCGACGTAATTTGAGTGTTCCATCGCCATTAGGAGGCCCTGAACGTTACAATTAACTATCAGTTCTGCGTCGGATTCGAAAATCTAGAATCACAGGAGTACGACCATAAGGTGCCCGAGGCAGCAATAGACCCTTGCAGACTAGTCGGCTGGATGACAATGTATTGAATCTCGACGCAATTTTAGTGTTCCTTCGTCATTAGGATTCCCTGAACGTTACAATTAACTATCAGTTTTGCGTCTGATTCGAAAATCTAGACGCACAGGTGCGAGGGGCAGCAGTAGACCTTTTGAGACAAGTCGGCTGGAGGACGATGTATTGAATCGCGACGCAATTTGAGTGCTCCTTCGTCATTCGGAGACGCAGAACGTGACAATTAATTATCAGTTTGGGGTCGGATTCGAAAATCTAGACTCAGAGGATAATGACCATAAGGTCCCGGAGGCAGCAATATCCCCTTGGAGGCAAGTCGGCTGGAGGACGATGTATTGAATCTCAAATTTGAGTGTTCCATCGTCATTAGGAGGCGCTGAACGTTACAATTAACTATCAGTTTTGCGTCGGATACGAAAAGCTAGACTCACAGGAGACGGACCATATGGTGCCCGAGGCAGCAATAAGCCATTGGAGACAAGTCAGCTGCAGGACGATGTATTGAATCACGACGTAATTTGAGCGTTTCATCGTCATTAGGAGGCCCTTAACGTTACAATTAACTATAAGATTTGCGTCTGATTCGAAAATTTAGACTTACATGAGAACGACCACAAGGAGCCCGAGGCAGCAATAGACCCTTGGAGACAAATCGGCTGGAGGACGATGTATTGAATCTCGACGCAATTTGAGTGTTCCATCGTCATAAGGAGGCGCTGAACTTACAATTAACTATCAGTTTTGCGTCGCATACGAAAATCTAGACTCACAGGAGACGGACCATATGGTGCCCGAGGCAGCAATAAGCCATTGGAGACAAGTCAGCTGCAGGACGATGTATTGAATCACGACGTAATTTGAGAGTTCCATCGTCATTAGGAGGCCCTGAACGTTAGAATTAACTATCAGTTTAGCGTCGGATTCGAAAATCTAGACTCACAAAAGAACCACCATAAGGGGCCAGAGGCAGCAATAAACCCTTGGAGACAAGTCGGCTGAAGGACGATGTATTGAATCTCGACGCAATTTGAGCGTTCCAACGTCATTAGGAGTCCCTGAACGTTACAATTAACTATAAGTTTTTCGTCGGATTCGAAAATCTAGAATCTGAGGAGAACGACCATAAGGTGCCGGAGGCAGCAATAGACCCTTGGAGACAAGTCGGCTAGAGGACGATGTATTGAATCGCGACGCAATGTGAGTGTTCCATCGTCATTAGGAGACCCTTAACGTTACAATTAACTATAAGATTTGCGTCTGATTCGAAAATTTAGACTTACATGAGAACGACAATAAGGTGACCGAGGCAGCAATAGACCCTTGGACACAAGTCGGCTGGAGGACGATGTATTGAATCTCGACGAAATTTGTGTTTTCCATCGTCATTAGGAGGAGCTGAACGTTACAGTTTTGCGTCGGATACGAAAATCTAGACTCACAGGAGACGGACCATAGGGTGCCCGAGGCAGCAATATCCCATTGGAGACAAGTAGGCTGCAGGACGATGTATTGAATCTCGACGTAATTTGAGTGTTCCATCGCCATTAGGAGGCCCTGAACGTTACAATTAACTATCAGTTCTGCGTCGGATTCTAAAATCTAGACTCACAGGAGAAACACCGTAAGGTGCCCGAGGCAGCAGTAAACCCTTCGAGATAAGTCGGCTGAATGACGATGTATTGAATCTCGACGCTATTTGAGTGTTCCATCGTCATTAGGAGGCGCTGAACGTTACAATTAACTATCAGTTTTGCGTCGGATACGAAAAGCTAGACTCACAGGAGACGGACCATACGGTGCCCGAGGCAGCAATATCCCATTGGAGACAAGTAGGCTGCAGGACGATGTATTGAATCTCGACGTAATTTGAGTGTTCCATCGCCATTAGGAGGCCCTGAACGTTACAATTAACTATCAGTTCTGCGTCGGATTCGAAAATCTAGAATCACAGGAGTACGACCATAAGGTGCCCGAGGCAGCAATAGACCCTTGCAGACTAGTCGGCTGGATGACAATGTATTGAATCTCGACGCAATTTTAGTGTTCCTTCGTCATTAGGATTCCCTGAACGTTACAATTAACTATCAGTTTTGCGTCTGATTCGAAAATCTAGACGCACAGGTGCGAGGGGCAGCAGTAGACCTTTTGAGACAAGTCGGCTGGAGGACGATGTATTGAATCGCGACGCAATTTGAGTGCTCCTTCGTCATTCGGAGACGCAGAACGTGACAATTAATTATCAGTTTGGGGTCGGATTCGAAAATCTAGACTCAGAGGATAATGACCATAAGGTCCCGGAGGCAGCAATATCCCCTTGGAGGCAAGTCGGCTGGAGGACGATGTATTGAATCTCAAATTTGAGTGTTCCATCGTCATTAGGAGGCCCTTACCGTTACAATTAACTATAAGTTTTGCGTCTGATTCGAAAATTTAGACTCACAGGAGAACGACCATAAGGTGCTTGAGGCAGCAATAGACCCTAGGAGAAAAGTCGGCTGGGGGACGATGTATTGAATCTCGACGCAATTTGAGTGGTCCATCGTCATTAGGAGGCGTTTTGCGTCGGATACGAAAATCTAGACTCACAGGAGTCGGATAATATGGTGCCCGAGGCAGCAATACCCCTTGGAGACAAGTCGGCTGGAGGACGATGTATTGAATCTCGACGTAATTTGTGTGATCCATCGTCATTAGGAGGCCCTGAACGTTAAATTAACTATCAGTTTTGCGTCGGATTCTAAAATCTAGACACAGGAGATCGACCATAAGGTGCCAGAGGCAGCAATAGACCCTTGAAGACAAGTCGGCTGAATGACGATGTATTGAATCTCGACGCAATTTGAGTGTTCCATCGTCATTAGGAGGCGCTGAACGCAACAATTAACTATCAGCTATGCGTCGGATTCGAAAACCTAGACCCACAGGAGAACGACAATAAGGTGCCCGACGCAGCAGTAGACCCTTGGAGACTGGTCGGCTGGAGAACGATGCATTGATTCTGGACGTAATTTGAGTGTTCCATCGTCTTTAGGAAGCTCTGAACGTTACAATTAACAATCACTTTAGCGTCGGATTCGAAAGACTAGACTCACAGGAGAACGACCATAAGGTGCCCGAGGCAGCAATAGACCCTTGGAGACAAGTCGGCTGAATGACGATGTCTTGAATCTAGACGCAATTTGAGTGTTCCATCGTCATTAGGAGGCCATTAACGTCACAATTAACCAGCAGTTTTGCGTCGGATTTGAAAATCTAGACTAACAGGAGACGGATCATAAGTTGCCCGAGGGAGCAATAAAGCCTTGAAGATAAGTCGGCTGAATGACGATGTATTGAATCTCGACGCAATTTGAGTGTTCCATCGTCATTAGGAGGCGCTGAACGTAACAATTAACTCTCAGTTTTGCGTCGGATACGAAAATCTAGACTCACAGGAGACGGACCATATGGAGCCCGAGGCAGCAACATCCCCTTGGAGACAAGGCGGCTGGAGGACGATGTATTGAATCTCGACGCAATTTGAGTCTTCCATCTTCGTTAGGAGGCCATGAACGTTACAATTAAATATCAGTTATGTGTCGGATTCGAAAGCCTAGACTCACAGGAGAACGCCCATAAGGTGCCCGAGGCAGCAATAGACCCTTGGAGACAAGTTGGCTGAGGGACGATGTATTGAATCTCGACGCAATTTCAGTGTTCCATCTTCGTTAGGAGGCCATGAACGTTACAATTTACTATCAGTTATGTGTCGGATTCGAACGCCTAGACTCACAGGAGAACGACCATAACGTGCCCGAAGCAGCAATCGACCCTTGGAGACACGCCGGTTGTAGGACGATGTATTGAATCTCGACGCTATTTGAGTGTTCCTTCCTCATTAGGAGGCGCTGAATTTTACAATTAACTATCAGTTTTGCGTCGGATTCGAAAATTTAGACTCACAGGAGAACCACCATAAGGTGCCCGAGGCAGCTATTGACGCTTGGAGACAAGTCGGCTGGATGACGATGTATTGAATCTCGACGCAATTTGTGTGTTCCATCGTCATTAGTAGTCCCTGAACGTTACAATTAACTATAAGTTTTGCGTCTGATTCGAAAATTTAGACTCACAGGAGAACGACCATAAGGTGCCCGAGGCAGCAATAGACCCTTGGAGACAAGTCGGCTGAATGACGATGTCTTGAATCTAGACGCAATTTGAGTGTTCCATCGTCATTAGGAGGCCATTAACGTCACAATTAACCATCAGTTTTGCGTCGGATTCGAAAATCTAGACTAACAGGAGACGGATCATAAGTTGCCCGAGGCAGCAATATCCCCTTGTAGATAAGTCGGCTGGAGGACGATGTATTGAATCTCGACGGAATTTGAGTGTTCCATCGTCATTAGGAGGCACTGAACCTTACAGTTATCTATCAGATATGCGTCGGATTCGAAAATCTAGACTCTGAGGAGAACGACCATAAGGTACCGGAGGCAGCAATATCCCCTTGGAGGCAAGTTGGCTAAAGGACGATGTATTGAATCTCGACGCAAATTGAGTGTTCCATCGTCATTAGGAGGCCCTTAACCGTACAATTAACTATAAGTTTTGCGTCTGATTCGAAAATTTAGACTCACATGGGAACGACCATAAGGTGCCCGAGGCAGCAATAGACCCTTGGAGACAAGTCGGCTGGAGGACGATGTATTGATTCTCGACGCAATTTAAGTGTTTCATCGTCATTAGGAGGCGCTGAACCTTACAATGAACTATCAGTTTTGCGTCGGATACGAAATTCTAGACTCACTGGAGACTGACCATATGGTGCCCGAGGCAGCAATATCCCATTGGAGACAAGTCGGCTGCAGGACGATGTATTGAATCTCGACGTAATTTGAGTGTTTCATCGTCATTAGGAGGCCCTGAACGTTACAATTAACTATCAGTTCTGCGTCGGATTCTAAAATCTAGACTCACAGGAGAACGACCATAAGGTGCCCGAGGCAGCAATAAAGCCTTGAAGATAATTCGCCTGAATGACGATGTATTGAATCTCGACGCAATTTGAGTGTTGCATCGTCATTAGGAGGCCATTAACAATACAATTAAGCATCAGCTATACGTCGGATTCGAAAATCTAGACTCACAGGAGTACGACCATAAGGAGCCCAAGGCAGCAAATAGACCCTTGGAGACAAGTCGGCTGAATGACGATGTATTGAATCTCGACGCAATTTGAGTGTACGATCGGCATTAGGAGGCCATGAACGTTACAATTAACTATCAGTTATGCGTTGGATTCGAAATTCTAGACTCACAGGAGAACAATCATAAGGTGCCCGAGGCACCAATAGACCCTTGGAGACAAGTCGGCTGGAGGTCGATATATATTGCATCTCGACGCAATTTGAGTGCTCCATCGTCATTAGGAGGCGCTTAACGTTACAATTAAGTATCAGTTTTTCGTCGGATTTGAAAATCTAGACTCACAGGAGCACGACCATAAGGTGCCAGAGGCAGCAATAGACCCTTGGAGACCAATCGGCTGGAGGATGATGTATTGAATAACGACGCAATTAGTGTGTTCCATCGTCATTAGGAGGCGTTGAGCGTTACAATTAACTATCAGCTATGCGTCGGATTCGAAACTCTAGACTCACAGAAGAACGACCATAAGGTGCCCGAGGCAGCGATAGACCTTTGGAGACAAGTCGGATGGAGGACGATGTATTGAATCTCGACGCAATTTGAGTGTTCCATCGTCATTAGGAGGCGCTGATCGCTATAATTACCTATCAGTTTTGCGGCGGATACGGGAATCTAGACTCACAGGAAACGGACCATAAGGAGCCCGAGGGAGGAATATTCCCTTGGAGACAAGTCGGCTGGAGGACGATGTATTGAGTCTCGACGTAATTTGAGTGTTGCATCGTCATTAGGAGGCCCTGAACTTTGCAATTAACTATCAGTTTTGCGTCGGATTCTAAAATCTAGACTCACTGGAGAACGACCATAAGGTGCCCGAGGCAGCAATAAGCCCTTTGAGACAAGTCTGCTGGAGGACGATGTATTGAATAACGACGCAATGTGAGTGTTCCATCGTCATTAGGAGAACCAGTACGTGACAATTAACTATCAGTTTTTGTTCGGATTCGAAGATCTAGACTCTGACGAGAACGACCATAAGGTGCCCGAGGCAGCAATTGACCCTTGTAGACAAGTCGGCCGGAGGTCGATATATTGCATCTAGACGCAATTTGAGTGTTCCACCGTCATTAGGAGTCACCGAACGTTACAATTAACTATCCATTTTGCGTCGGATTCGAAAATCTAGTCTCACAGGAGAACCTCCATAACGTGCCCGAGGCAGCAATAAACCCTTGGAGACAAGTCGGCTGGAGGACGATGTATTGAATCTCGACGCAATGTGAGTGTTCCGTCTTCGTTAGGAGGCCATGAACGTTACAATTAACTATCAGTTATGTGTCGGATTCGAAAGCCTAGGCTCACAGGAGAACGACCATAAGGTGCCCGAGGCAGCAATAGACCTTTGGAGACAAGTCGGCTGGAGGACGATGTATTGAAACTAGACGCAATGTGAGTGTTCCATCGTCATTAGGAGGCCATTAACAATACAATTAAGCATCAGTTATGCGTCGGATACGAAAATCTAGACTCACAGGAGACGGATCATAAGTTGCCCGAGGCAGCAATATCCCCTTGTAAATAAGTCGGCTGGAGGACGATGTAAGGAATCTCGACGCAATTTGAGTGTTCCATCGTCATTAGGAGGCGCTGAACGTTACAATTAACTATTAGTTTTGCGTCGGATTCTAAAATGTAGACTCACGGGAGAACGACCATAAGATGCCCGAGGCAGCAATAGACCCTTGGAGACAAGTCGGCTGAATGACGATGTATTGAATCTCGACAAAGATTTAGAGTTCCATCGTCATTAGGAGGCGCTGAACGTTACAATTAACTGTCAGCAATGCATCGGATTCGAAAATCTAGACTCACAGGAGAACGACCATAAGATGCCCGAGGCAGCAATAGACCCTTGGAGACTAGTCGGCTGGACGACGATGTATTAATCTCGACGCAATTTGAGTGTTCCATCGTCATTAGGAGGCGCAGAACGTTACAATTAACTATCAGTTATGCGTCCGATCCGTAAATCTAGACCTACAGGAGAATGAGCATAAGGTGCCCGATGCAGCAATAGACCCTTGGAGACAAGTCGGCTGGAGACGATGTATTGAATCTCGACGTAATTAGAGTGTTCCGTCGTCTTTAGAATACCCTGAACGTTACAATTAACTATCAGTTTTGCGTCGGATTCTAAAATGTAGACTCACAGTAGAACGACCATAAGGTGCCCGAGGCAGCAATAGACTGTTGGAGACAAGTCGGCTGAGGGACGAAGTATTGAATCTCGACGTAATTTGAGTGTTCCATCTTCGTTAGGAGGCCATGAACGTTACAATTTACTATCAGTTATGTGTCGGATTCGAACGCATAGACTCACAGGAGAACGACCATAAGGTGCCCGAAGGAGCAATAGACCCTTGGAAACACGCCGGTTGTAGGACGATGTATTGAATCTCGACGCAATTTGAGTGTTCCTTCTTCATTAGGAGGCGCTGAAATTTCAATTAACTATCTGTTTTGCGTCGGATTCGAAAATCTAGAGTCACAGGAGAACCACCATAAGGTGCCCGAGGCAGCTATAGACGCTTGGAGACAAGTTGGCTGGATGACGATGTATTGAATCTCGACGCAATTTGAGTGTTCCATCGTCATTAGGAGTCCCTGAACGTTACAATTAACTATCAGTTTTGCGTCTGATTCGAAAATCTAGACGCACAGGTGCACGACAATAAGGTGCGAGGGGCAGCAGTAGACCCTTTGAGACAAGTCGGCTGGAGGACGATGTATTGAATCGCGACGCAATTTGAGTGCTCCATCGTCATTCGGAGACCCAGAACGTAACAATTAACTCTCAGTTTGGGGTCGGATTCGAAAATCTAGACTCTGAGGATAACGACCATAATGTCCCGGAGGCAGCAATATCCCCTTGGAAGCAAGTCGGCTGGAGGACGATGTATTGAATCTCAAATTTGAGTGTTCCATCATGATTAGGAGGCCCTTATCGTTACAATTAACTATAAGTTTTGCGTCTGATTCGAAAATTTAGACTCACAGGAGAATGACCATAAGGTGCTCGAGGCAGCAATAGACCCTTGGAGACAAGTCGGCTGGGGGACGATGTATTTATTGAATCTCGACGCAATTTGAGTGGTCCATCGTCATTAGGAGGCGTTGAACTTTACAATTAACTATCAGTTTTGCGTCGGATACGAAAATGTAGACTCACAGGAGACGGATAATATGGTGCCCGAGGCAGCAATACCCCTTGGAGACAAGTCGGCTGGAGGACGATGTATTGAATCTCGACGTAATTTGAGTGATCCATCGTCATTAGGAGGCCCTGAACCTTAAATTAACTATCAGTTTTCGTCGGATTCTAAAATCTAGACTCACAGGAGAACGACCATAAGGTGCCAGAGGCAGCAATAGACCCTTGAAGACTAGTCGGCTGAATGACGATGTATTGAATCTCGACGCAATTTGAGCGTTCCATCGTCATTAGGAGGCGCTGAACGCTACAATTAACTATCAGCTATGCGTCGGATTCGAAAACCTAGACCCACAGGAGAACGACAATAAGGTGCCCGACGCTGCAGTAGAGCCTTGGACACTAGTCGCCTGGAGGACGATGTATTGATTCTGGACGTAATTTGAGTGTTCCATCGTCTTTAGGAACGTTACAATTAACAATCACTTTAGCGTCGGATTCGAAAGACTAGACTCACAGGAGAACGACCATAAGGTGCCCGAGGCAGCAATAGACCCTTGGAGAGAAGTCGGCTGAATGACGATGTCTTGAATCTAGACGCAATTTGAGTGTTCCATCGTCATTAGGACGCCATTAACGTCACAATTAACCATCAGTTTTGCGTCGCATTCGAAAATCTAGACTAACAGGAGACGGATCATAAGTTGCACGAGGCAGCAATATCCCCTTGTAGATAAGTCGGCTGGAGGACGATGTATTGAATCTCGACGGAATTTGAGTGTTCAATCGTCATTAGGAGGCACTGAACCTTACAATTATTTATCAGATATGCGTCGGATTCGAAAATCTAGACTCTGAGGAGAACGACCATAAGGTACCGGAGGCAGGAATATCCCCTTGGAGGCAAGTTGGCTAAAGGACGATGGATTGAATCTCGACGCAATTTGAGTGTTCCATCGTCATTAGGAGGCCCTTAACCGTACAATTAACTATAAGTTTTGCGTCTGATTCGAAAATTTAGACTCACATGGGAACGACCATAATGTGCCCGAGGCAACAATAGACCCTTGGAGACAAGTCGGCTGGAGGACGATGTATTGGTTCTCGACGCAATTTGAGTGTTCCATCGTCATTAGGAGGCGCTGAACCTTACAATTAACTATCAGTTTTGCGTCGGATACGAAATTCTAGACTCACTGGAGACTGACCATATAGTGCCCGAGGCAGCAATATCCCATTGGAGACAAGTCGGCTGCAGGACGATGTATTGAATCTCGACGTAATTTGAGTGTTTCATCGTCATTAGGAGGCCCTGAACGTTACAATTAACTATCAGTTCTGCGTCGGATTCTAAAATCTAGACACTCAGGAGAATGACCATAAGGTGCCCGAGGCAGCAATAAAGCCTTGAAGAGAAGTCGCCTGAATGACGATGTATTGAATTTCGACCCAATTTGAGTGTTCCATCGTCATTATTAGGCGCTGAACGTTACAATTAACTATCAGCTATGCGTCGGATTCGAAAATCTAGACTCACAGGAGTACGACCATAAGGAGCCCTAGGCAGCAATAGACCCTTGGAGACTAGTCGGCTGGATGACGATGTATTGATGCTCGACGCAATTTGAGTGTTCCATCGTCATTAGGAGTCCCTGAACGTTAGAATTAACTATCAGGATTGCGTCGGATTGGAAAATCTAGACTGAGGAGAACGACGATAAGGTGCTCGAGGCAGCAATATCCCCACGGAGACAAGTCAGCTGGAGGACGATGTATTGAATCGCGACGCAATTTGAGTGTTCCATCGTCATTAGGAGACACAGAACGTGATTTTTAACTACCAGTTTTGCATCGGATTCGAAAATCTAGACTCACAGGAGAACGACCATAAGGTGCCCGCGGCAGCCATAGACCCTTGGAGACAAGTCGACTGGAGGTCGATATATTGCATCTCGACGCAATTTGAGTGTTCCATCGTCATTAGGAGTCCCTGAACGTTACGATGAACTATCAGCAATGCGTCGGATTCGAAAATCTAGACTCACAGGCGAACGACCATAAGGTGCCCGAGGCAGCAATAGACCCTTGGAGACAAGTTGGCTGGAGGACGATGTATTGAATTTCGACGTAATTAGTGTGTTCCATCGTCTTTAGGAGGCCCTGAACGTTACAATTAACTATCAGTTTTGCGTCGGATTCTAAAATGTAGACTCACTGGAGAACGACCATAAGGTGCCCGAGGCAGCAATAGACCCTTGGAGACAAGTCGGCTGAATGACGATGTATTGAATCTCGACAAAATTTTAGTGTTCCATCGTCATTAGGAGGCGCTGAACGTTACGATTAACTGTCAGCAATGCATCGGACTCGAAAATCTAGACTCACAGCAGAACGACCATAAGATGCCCGAGGCAGCAATAGACCCTTGGAGACAAGTCGGCTGGAGGACGATGTATTGAATCGCGACGCAATTTGAGTGTTCGATCGTCATTAGGAGGCGCTGAACTTTACAATTAACTATCAGTTATGCGTTGGATTCGAAATTCTAGACTCACAGGAGACCGATCAAAAGGTGCCCGAGGCAGCAATAGACCTTTGGAGACAAGTCGGCTGGAGGTCGAAATATATTGCATCTCGACGCAATTTGAGTGTTCCATCGTCATTAGGAGGCGCTTAACGTTACAATTAAGTATCAGTTTTGCGTCGGATACGAAAATCTAGACTCACAGGAGTCGGACCATATGGTGCCCGAGGCAGCAATATCCCCTTGGAGACAAGTCGGCTGGTGGACGATGTATCGAATCGCAACGCAATTTGAGTGTTCCATCGTCATTATGAGGCCCTTAACGTTACAATTAACTATCAGTTTCGCGTCGGATTAGAAAATCTAGACGGACAGGAGCACGACCATAAGGTGCCAGGGGCAGCAATAGACCCTTGGAGACAAATCGGCTGGAGGACGATGTATTGAATAACGACGCAATTAGAGTGTTCCATCGTCATTAGGAGGCGTTGAGCGTTACAATTAACTACCAGCTATGCGTCGGATTCGAAAATCTAGACTCACAGTAGAACGACCATAAGGTGCCCGAGGCAGCGATAGATCTTTGGAGACAAGTCGGCTGGAGGACGATGTATTGATTTTGGACGTAATTTGAGTGGTCCATCGTCATTAGGAGGCCCTGAACGTTACAATTAATAATCAGTTTACCGTCGGATTCCAAAATGTAGAAGTTCAGGAGAACGACCATAAGGTGCCCGAGGCAGCAATAGACCCTTGGAGACAACTCGACAGAATGACGATGTTTTGAAACTAGACGCAATTTGAGTGTTCCTTCGTCATTAGGAGGCCATTAACATTACAATTAAGCATCAGTTATGCGTCGGATTCGAAAATCTAGACTCACAGGAGACCGATCATAAGTTGCCCGAGGCAGCAATATCTCCTTGAAGACAAGTCGGCTGGAGGACGATGTATTGAAGCTCGACGCAATTTAAGTCTCCCATATTCATTGTGAGGCCCTTAACGTTACAATTAACTATAAATTTTGCGATTGATTCGAAAATTTAGACTCACAGGAGAACGACCATAAGCTGCCCGAGGCAGCAATAGACCCTTGGAGACAAGTCGACTGGAGGACGATGTATTGAATCTCGACGCAATTTGAGTGTTCCATCGTCATTAGGAGGCGCTGATCGTTACAATTACCTATCAGTTTTGCGGCGGATACGGGAATCTAGACTCTCAGGAAACGGACCATATGGAGCCCCAGGGAGGAATATTCCCTTGGAGACAAGTCGGCTGGAGGACGATGTATTGAGTCTCGACGTAATTTGAGTGTTGCATCGTCATTAGGAGGCCCTGAACTTTGCAATTAACTATCAGTTTTGCGTCGGATTCTAAAATCTAGACTCACTGGAGAACGACCATAAGGTGCCCGACGCAGCAATAAACACATGGAGACAAGTCTGCTGGAGGACGATGTATTGAATAACGACGCAATTTGAGTGTTCCATCGTCATTAGGAGGCGCTGAACGTTACAATTAACTATCAGCTATGCGTCGGATTCGAAAATCTAGACTCACAGAAGAACGAACATAAGGTGCCCGAGGCAGCAATTGAACCTTGGAGACAAGCCGGCTGGAGGACGATGTATTGTGTCTCGACGCAAATTGAGTGTTCCATCGTCATTAGGAGGTCATGAACGTTACAATTAACTATCAGTTTTGCGTCGGGTTCGAAAATCTGGACTCACAGGAGAACCACCATAAGGTGCCCGAGGCCGCAATAGACTGTTGGAGACAAGTCGGCTGAAGGACGATGTATTGAACGTCGACGCAATTTGAGTGTTCCAACGTCATTGGGAGGCCCTTAACCTTACAATTAACTATCAGTTTCGCGTCGGATTTGAAAATCTA
The DNA here is from genome assembly GCF_021461385.2 of Schistocerca piceifrons. Lineage (NCBI taxonomy): Eukaryota > Metazoa > Arthropoda > Insecta > Orthoptera > Acrididae > Schistocerca > Schistocerca piceifrons. The sequence goes on from NW_025728421.1 coordinate 43,889, forward strand.
GACGCACAGGAGCACGACCATAAGGTGCCAGAGGCAGCAATAGACCCTTGGGGACAAGTCGGCTGGAGGACGATGAATTGAATCGCGACGCAATTTGAGTGTTCCATCGTCATTAGGAGGCGCTGAACGTGACAATTAACAATCAGTTTTGCGTCGGATACGAAAATCTTGACTCACAGGAGGCGGACCATATGGTGCCCGAGGCAGCAATATCCCCTTGGAGACAAGTAGGCTGGAGGACGATGTATTGAATCTCGACGCTATTTGAGTGTTCCATCGTCATTAGGAGGCCCTGAACGTACAATGAACTATCAGTTTTGCGCCGGATTCTAAAATCTGGACTCCAGGAGAACGACCATAACGTGCCCGAGGCAGCAATGGAGACAAGTCGGCTGAATGACGAAGTATTGAATCTCGACGTAATTTGAGTATTCCGTCGTTGTTAGGAGGCCCTGAGCGTTTCAATTAACTATCAGTTTTGCGTGGGATACGAAAATCTAGACTCACAGGGGACGGACCATATGGTGAAGGAGGCAGCAATATAATCCCTTGGAGGCAAGTCGGCTGGAGACCGATGTATTGCATCTCGACGCAATTTGAGTGTTCCATCGTCATTAGGAGGCCCTTAACGTTACAATTAACTATAAGTTTTGCGTCTGATTTGAAAATTTAGACTCACAGGAGACCGACCATAAGGTGCCCGAGGCAGCAATAGACCCTTGGAGACAAGTCGGCTGCAGGACGATGTATTGAATCTCGACGCTATGTGACTGTTCCATCATCATTTGGAGGCGCTGAGCGTTACAATTAACTATCAGTTTTGCGTCGGATACGAAAATCTAGACTCACAGGGTCGGACCATATGGTGCCCGAGGCAGCAATATCCCCTTGGAGACAAGTCGGCTGGAGGACGATGTAATGAATCTCGACGTATTGTGAGTGTTCCATCGTCATTAGGAGGCCCTGAACTTTACTATTAAGTATCAGTTTTGCGTCCGATTCGAAAATCTAGTCTCACAGGAGAACCACCATAACGTGCCCGAGGCGGCAATAAACCCTTGGAGACAAGTCGGCTGGAGGACGATGTATTGAATCGCGACGCAATGCGAGTGTTCCATCGTCATTAGGAGACCCAGTACGTGACAATTAACTATCAGTTTTGCGTCGTATTCTAAAATCTGGACTAAGAGGAGAACGACCATAAGGTGCCCGAGGCAGCAAAAGACCCTTGGAGACAAGTCGGCTGGATGTCGATGTGTTGCATCTCGACGCAATTTGAGTGTTCCATCGTCATTAGGAGGTCATCAACGTTACAATTAACTTTCAGCTTTGCGTCGGATTCGAAAATCTAAACTCACAGGAGAACCACCATAAGGTGCCAGAGGCAGCAAGAGAGTCTTGGAGACAAATCGGCTGGAGGACGATGTATTGAATTTCGACGCAGTTTGAGTGCTCCAACGTCATTAGGAGGCACTGACCGTTACAATTAACTTCCAGTTTCGCGTCGGATTCGAAAATGTACACTCACATGAGACGGACCATATGGAGCCCGAGGCAGCAACATCCCCTTGGAGACAACGTTGCTGGAGGACGATGTATTGAATCGCGACGCAATTTGAGTGTTCCATCGTCATTAAGAGAACCTGAACGTTACAATTAACTATCAGTTTTTCGTCTGATTCGCAAACTTAGACTCACTGGAGAACGACGATAAGGTGCCCGAGGCAGCAATAGACCCTTGGAGACAAGTCGGCTGGAGGACGATGTATTGAATCTCGACGTAATTAGAGTGTTCCGTCGTCTTTAGGATGCCCTGAACGTTACAATTAACTATCAGTTTTGCGTCGGATTCTAAAATGTAGACTCACAGGAGAACGACCATAAGCTGCCCAAGGCTGCAATAGACTGTTGGAGACAAGTCGGCTGAGGGACGATGTATTGAATCTCGACGCAATTTCAGTGTTCCATCTTCGTTAAGAGGCCATGAACGTTACAATTTACTATCAGTTATGTGTCGGATTCGAACGCCTAGACTCACAGGAGAACGACCATAAGGTGCCCGAAGCAGCAATAAACCCTTGGAGACATGCCGGTTGTAGGACGATGTATTGAATCTCGACGCAATTTGAGTGTTCCTTCCTCATTAGGAGGCGCTGAATTTTACAATTAACTATCAGTTTTGCGTCGGATTCGAAAATTTAGACTCACAGGAGAACCACCATAAGGTGCCCGAGGCAGCAATAGATCCTTGGAGACAAGTAGGCTAGAGGATGATGTATTGAATTTCGACGCAATTTGAGTGTTCCATCATCAATTGGAGGCCATGAACATTAGAATTAACTATCAGATTTGCGTTGGATTAGAAAATCTAGACTCACAGGAGAACCACCATAAGGTGCTCGAGGCAGCAATAGACTGTTGGAGACAAGTCGGCTGAATGACGATGTATTGAATCTCGGCGCAATTTGAGTGTTCCAGCGTCATTAGCAGGCCTTGAACGTTACAATTAACTAGCAGTTTCGCGGCGGATCCGAAAATCTTGATGACAGAAACGGCTCATATGGTGCCCAAGGCAGCAATATCCCGTTGGAGACAAGTCGGCTCGAGGACGATGTATTGAATCTCGACGTAACTTGAGTGTTCCATCGTCATTACGAGGCCCTGAGCTTTAAAATTAACTATCAGTTTTGCGTCGGATTCGATAATCTAGACTCTGAGGAGAACGACCATAAGGTGCCCGAGGCAGCAATAGACCCTTGGAGACTAGTCGGCTGGAGGTCGATATATTGCATCTCGACGCAATTTGAGTGTTCCATCGTCATTAGGAGTCCCTGAACGTTACAATTAACTATCACTTTTCGTCGGTTTCGAAAACCTAGACTCACAGGAGAACAACCATAATGCACCCGAGGCAGCAATAAACCCTTGGAGACAAGTCGGCTGAAGGACGATGTATTGAATCTCGACGCAATTTGAGAGTTCCAAAGTCATTCGGAGGCACTGAACGGTACAATTAACTAGCAGTTTCGCGTCGGATTCGAAAATTTAGACTCACAGGAGATGGACCATATGGTGCCCAAGGCAGCAATATCCCCTTGGAGGCAAGACGGCTGGAGGACATGTATTGAATTTCGACGCAATTTGAGTGTTCCATCTTCGTTTGGAGGCCCTGAACGTTACAATTAACTATCATTTTTGCTTCGGATTCGAAAATCTAGACTCATAGGAGACGGACCATATGGTGCCCGAGGCAGCAATATCCCCTTGGAGACAAGTCGGCTGAAGGTCGATGTAATGATTTTGGACGTAATTTGAGTGTTGCATCGTCATAAGGAGGCCCTGAACGTTACAATTAACAATCAGTTTAGCGTCGGATTGGAAAAACTAGACTCACAGGAGAACGACCATAAGGTGCCCCAGGCAGCAATAGACCCTTGGAGACAAGACGGCTGAATGACGATGTATTGAATCTAGGCGCAATTTGAGTCTTCCATCATCATTAAGAGGCCCTTAACGTTACAATCAACTATCAGCTTTGCGTCTGATTCGAAAATTTAGACTCATAGGAGAACGACCATAAGGTGCCCGAGGCATCAATAGACCGTTGGAGACAAGTAGGCTGGAGGACGATGTATTGAATTTCGACGCAATTTGAGTGTTCCATCATCATTAGGAGGCGCTGAACGTTACAATTAACTATCAGTTACGCGTCGGATTCGAAAATTTAGACTCACAGGAGAACGACCATAAGGTGCCCGAGGCAGCAATAGACCCTTGGAGACAAGTCGGCTGGAGGTCGATGTATTGCATCTCGACGCAATTTGAGTGTTCCATCGTCATTAGGAGGTCATGAACGTTACAATTAACTGTCAGCTTTGCGTCGGATTCGAAAATCTAGACTCACAGGAGAACCACCATAAGGTGCCAGAGGCAGCAAGAGACTCTTGGAGACAAATCGGCTGGAGGACGATGTATTGAATTTCGACGCAGTTTGAGTGTTCCATCATCATTAGGAGGCGCTGAACATTACAATTAACTATCAGTTATGCGTCGGATTCGAAAATCTAGATTCACAGGAGAACGACCATAAGGTGCCCGAGGCAGCAATAGATCCTCCTTGGAGACAAGTCGGCTGGAGGATGATGTATTGAATTTCGACGCAATTTGAGTGTTCCATCGTCAATTGGAGGCCATGAACGTTAGAATTAACTATCAGATTTGCGTTGGATTCGAAAATCTAGACTCACAGGAGAACCACCATAAGGTGCCCGAGGCAGCAATAGACTCTTGGAGGCAAGTCGGCTGAAGGACGATGTATTGAATCTCGACGCAATTTGAGTGTTGATTCGTCATTAGGAGGCGCTGAACGTTACAATTAACTATCAGTTATGCGTCGGATTCGAAAATCTAGATTCACAGGAGAACGACCATAAGGTGCCCGAGGCAGCAATAGATCCTTGGAGACAAGTCGGCTGGAGGATGATGTATTGAATTTCGACGCAATTTGAGTGTTCCATCGTCAATTGGAGGCCATGAACGTTAGAATTAACTATCAGATTTGCGTTGGATTCGAAAATCTAGACTCACAGGAGAACCACCATAAGGTGCCCGAGGCAGCAATAGACTCTTGGAGGCAAGTCGGCTGAAGGACGATGTATTGAATCTCGACGCAATTTGAGTGTTGATTCGTCATTAGGAGGCGCTGAACGTTACAATTAACTATCAGTTTTGCGTCGGATACGAAAATCTATACTCATAGGAGAACGACCATAATTTGCGCGGGGCAGCAATTGACCCTTGGAGACAAATCGGCTGGAGGACGATGTATTGAATTTCGACGCAGTTTGAGTGCTCCAACGTCATTAGGAGGCACTGACCGTTACAATTAACTTCCAGTTTCGCGTCGGATTCGAAAGTCTACACTCACATGAGACGGACCATATGGAGCCCGAGGCAGCAACATCCCCTTGGAGACAAGGTTGCTGGAGGACGATGTATTGAATCGCGACGCAATTTGAGTGTTCCGTCGTCATTAGGAGACCCTGAACGTTACAATTAACTATCAGTTTTTCGTCTGATTCGCAAATTTAACTCACTGAGAACGACGATAAGGTGCCCGAGGCAGCAAGAGACCCTTGGAGACAAGTCGGCTGAATGACGATGTATTTAATCTCGACGCAATGTGAGTGTTCCATCGTCATTAGGAGGCGCTGAACATTACAATTAACTATCAGTTATGCGTCGGATTCGAAATCTAGATTCACAGGAGAAAGACCATAAGGTGCCCGAGGCAGCAATAGATCCTTGGAGACAAGTAGGCTAGAGGATGATGTATTGAATTTCGACGCAATTTGAGTGTTCCATCGTCAATTCGAGGCCATGAACGTTAGAATTAACTATCAGATTTGAGTTGGATTAGAAAATCTAGACTCACAGGAGAACCACCATAAGGTGCCCGAGGCAGCAGACTCTTGGAGGCAAGTCGGCTGAAGGACAATGTATTGAATCTCGACGCAATTTGAGTGTTGATTCGTCATTAGGAGGCGCTGAACGTTACAATTAACTAGCAGTTTTGCGTCGGATACGAAAATCTATACTCATAGGAGAACGACCATAATTTGCCCGGTGCAGCACTTGACACTTGGAGACAAGTCGGCTGAATGACGATGTATTGAATCTCGACGCAATTTGAGTGTTCCATCGTTATTAAGAGCCGCTGAACGTTACATTTAACTATCAGTTATGCGTCGATTAGAAAATCTAGACGCACAGGAGAACACCATAAGGTGCCAGAGGCAGCAAGAGACTCTTGGAGACAAGTCGGCTGAAGGACGATATATTGCATCTCGACGCAATTTGAGTGTTCCAACGTCATTAGGAGGCACTGAACGTTACAATTAACTTGCAGTTTCGCGTCGGATTCGATAATCTACACTCACAGGAGACGGACCATATGGTACCCAAGGCAGCAATATCCCCTTGGAGGCAAGTCGGCTGAAGGACGATGTATTGAATCTCGACGCAATTTGAGTGTTGATTCGTCATTAGGAGGCGCTGAACGTTACAATTAACTATCAGTTTTGCGACGGTTTCGAAAACCTAGACTCACAGGAAAACAACCATAAGGTGCCCGAGGTAGCAAATAGACCCTTGGAGACAAGTCGGCTGAATGACGATGTATTGAATCTCGACGCATTAAAGTGTTCCATCGTCATTAGGAGCCGCTGAACGTTACATTTAACTATCAGTTATGGGTCTGATTTGAAAATCTAGACTCACAAGAGAACGACCATAAGGTGCCCAAGGCAGCAATATCACCTTGGAGACAAGTCGGCTGGAGGACGATGTATTGAACCTCGACGCAATTTGAGTGTTCCATCGTCATTAGGAGGCTCTTAACGTTACCATTAACTATAAGTTTTGCGTCTGATTCGAAAATTTAGACTCACAGGAGATCGACCATAAGGCTCCCGAGGCAGCAATAGACCCTAGGAGACAAGTCAGCTGGAGGACGATGTATTGAATCTCGACGCAATTTGAGTGTTGAATCGCCATTAGGAATCGCTGAACGTTACAATTAACTATCAGTTTTGCGTCGGATACGAAAATCTATACTCATAGGAGAACGACCATAATTTGCGCGGGGCAGCAATTGACCCTTGGAGACAAGTCGGCTGAATGACGATGTATTGTATCTCGACGCAATTTGAGTGTTCCATCGTCATTAAGAGCCGCTGAACGTTACATTTAAACTATCAGTTATGCGTCGGATTCGAAATCCTAGACTCACAGGAGAACGACCATAAGGTGCCCGAGTCAGTAATAGACCCTCGGAAACAAGTCGGCTGCAGGACGATGTATTGAATCTCGACGGAATTTTAGTATTCCACCATCATTAGGAGGCCATAAGCGTTATTATTAACCATCAGTTTTACGTCGGATTTAAAATTTAGACTCACAGGAGACGGATCATAAGTTGCCCGAGGTAGCAATAGATCCTTGGAGACAAGTCGGGTGGAGGATGATGTATTGAATTTTCGACGCAATTTGAGTGTTCCATCGTCAATTGGAGGCCATGAACGTTAGAATTAACTATCAGAATTGCGTTGGATTCGAAAATCTAGACTCACAGGAGAACCACCATAAGGTGCCCGAGGCAGCAAATAGACTCTTGGAGGCAAGTCGGCTGAAGGACGATGTATTGAATCTCGACGCAATTTGAGTGTTGATTCGTCATTAGGAGGGCGCTGAACGTTACAATTAACTATCAGTTTTGCGACGGTTTCGAAAACCTAGACTCACAGGAAAACAACCATAAGGTGCCCGAGGTAGCAATAGACCCTTGGAGACAAGTCGGCTGAATGACGATGTATTGAATCTCGACGCAATTTAAGTGTTCCATCGTCATTAGGAGCCGCTGAACGTTACATTTAACTATCAGTTATGCGTCTGATTTGAAATCTAGACTCACTGGAGAACGACCATAAGGTGCCCAAGGCAGCAATATCACCTTGGAGACAAGTCGGCTGGAGAACGATGTATTGAACCTGGACGAATTTTGAGTGTTCCATCGTCATTAGGAGGCTCTTAACGTTACCATTAACTATAAGTTTTGCGTCTGATTCGAAAATTTAGACTCACAGGAGATCGACCATAAGGTTCCCGAGGCAGCAATAGACCCTTGGAGACAAGTCAGCTGGAGGACGATGTATTGAATCTCGACGCAATTTGAGTGTTGAATCGCCATTAGGAGGCGCTGAACGTTACAATTAACTATCAGTTTTGCCGTCGGATACGAAAATCTATACTCATAGGAGAACGACCATAATTTGCGCGTCGAGCAGCAATAACCCTTGGAGACAAATCGGCTGGAGGACGATGTATTGAATTTCGACGCAGTTTGAGTGCTCCAACGTCATTAGGAGGCACTGACCGTTACAATTAACTTCCAGTTTCGCGTCGGATTCGAAAGTCTACACTCACATGAGACGGACCATATGGAGCCCGAGGCAGCAACATCCCCTTGGAGACAAGGTTGCTGGAGGACGATGTATTGAATCGCGACGCAGTTTGAGTGTTCCGTCGTCATTAGGAGACCCTGAACGTTACAATTAACTATCAGTTTTTCGTCTGATTCGCGAATTTAGACTCACTGGAGAACGACGATAAGGTGCCCGAGGCAGCAATAGACCCTTGGAGACAAGTCGGCTGAATGACGATGTATTTAATCTCGACGCAATGTAAGTGTTCCATCGTCATTAGGAGGCGCTGAACATTACAATTAACTATCAGTTATGCGTCGGATTCGAAAATCTAGATTCACAGGAGAACGACCATAATTTGCCCGGGGCAGCAATTGACACTTGGAGACAAGTCGGCTGAATGACGATGTATTGAATCTCGACGCAATTTGAGTGTTCCATCGTCATTAAGAGCCGCTGAACGTTACATTTAACTATCAGTTATGCGTCGGATTAGAAAATTTAGACTCACAGGAGAACGACCATAAGGTGCCCGAGTCAGTAATAGATCCTCGGAAACAAGTCGGCTGGAGACGATGTGTTGAATCTCGACGCAATTTGAGTGTTCCACCATCATTAGGAGGCCATAAACGTTAATATTAACCATCAGTTTTGCGTCGGATTCGAAAATCTAGACTCACAGGAGAACCACCATAAGGTACCAGAGGCAGCAAGAGACTCTTGGAGACAAGTCGGCTGAAGGACGATGTATTGCATCTCGACGCAATTTGATTGTTCCAACGTCATTAGGAGGCACTGAACGTTACAATTAACTTGCAGTTTCGCGTCGGATTCGATAATCTACACTCACAGGAGACGGACCATATGGTACCCAAGGCAGCAATATCCCCTTGGAGACAAGTCGGCTGGAGGACGATGTATTGAATCTCGACGCAATTTGAGAGTTCCAAAGTCATTCGGAGGCACTGAACAGTACAATTAACTAGCAGTTTCGCGTCGGATTCGAAAATCTAGACTCATAGGAGACGGACCATATGGTGCCCGATGCAGCAATATCCCCTTGGAGACAATCGGCTGAAGGTCGATGTAATGATTTTGGACGTAATTTGAGTGTTGCATCGTCATGAGGAGGCCCTGAACGTTACAATTAACAATCAGTTTAGCGTCGGATTGGAAAAACTAGACTCACAGGAGAACGACCATAAGGTGCCCCAGGCAGCAATAGACCCTTGGAGACAAGTCGGCTGAATGACAATGTATTGAATCTAGGCGCAATTTGAGTGTTCCATCGTCATTAGGAGGTCATGAATGTTACAATTAACTGTCAGCTTTGCGTCGGATTCGAAAATCTAGACTCACAGGAGAACCACCATAAGGTGCCAGAGGCAGCAAGACCCCTTGGAGACAAGTCGGCTGAAGGACGATGTATTGAATCTCGACGCAATTTGAGTGTTGATTCGTCATTAGGAGGCGCTGAACGTTACATTTAACTATCAGTTATGCGTCTGATTTGAAAATCTAGACTCACAAAAGAACGACCATAAGGTGGCCAAGGCAGCAATATCACCTTGGAGACAAGTCGGCTGGAGGACGATGTATTGAACCTCGACGCAATTTGAGTCTTCCATCGTCATTAGGAGGCGCTGAACATTACAATTAACTATCAGTTTTGCGTCGGATACGAAAATCTATACTCATAGGAGAACGACCATAATTTGCCCGGGGCAGCAATTGACCCTTGGAGACAAGTCGGCTGAATGACGATGTATTGTATCTCGACGCAATTTGAGTGTTCCATCGTCATTAAGAGCCGCTGAACGTTACATTTAACTATCAGTTATGCGTCGGATTCGAAAATCTAGATTCACAGGAGAACGACCATAAGGTGCACGAGTCAGTACTAGACCCTCGGAAACAAGTCGGCAGGAGGACGATGTATTGAATCTCGACGCAATTTGAGTATTCCACGATCATTAGGAGGCCATAAGCGTTAATATTAACCATCAGTTTTACGTCGGATTAAAAATTTAGACTCACAGGAGACGGATCATAAGTTGCCCGAGGTAGCAATATCCCCTTGTAGATAACTCGGCTGGAGGACGATGTGTTGAATCTCGATGGAATTTAAGTGTTCCATCGTCATTAGGAGGCGCTGAACGTAACAATTAACTATCAGTTTTGCGTCGGATACGAGAATCTAGACCCACAGGAGACGGACCATATGGAGCCCGAGGCAGCAACATCCCCTTGGAGACAAGGCGGCTGGAGGACGATGTATTGAATCTCGACGCAATTTGAGCGTTCCATCATCATTAGGAGGCCCTTAACGTTGCAATTAACTATCAGTTTTGCGTCTGATTCGAAAATTTAGACTCATAGGAGAACGACCATAAGGTGCCCAAGGCAGCAATAGACCCTTGGAGACAAATCGGCTGGAGGACGATGTATTGAATTTCGACGCAGTTTGAGTGCTCCAACGTCATTAGGAGGCACTGACCGTTACAATTAACTTCCAGTTTCGCGTCGGATTCGAAAATCTACACTCACATGAGACGGACCATATGGAGCCCCAGGCAGCAACATCCCCTTGGAGACAAGGTTGCTGGAGGACGATGTATTGAATCGCGACGCAATTTGAGTGTTCCATCGTCATTAGGAGGCGCTGAACTTTACAATTAACTATCAGTTATGCGTCGGATTCGAAAATTTAGACTCACAGGAGAACGACCATGAGGTGCCCGAGGCAGCAAGAGACTATTGGAGACAAGTCGGCTGAAGGACGATGTATTGAATCGCGACGCAATTAGTGTGTTCCATCGTCGTTAGGAGACCCAGAACGTGACAATTAACTATCAGTTTTGCGTCGGATTTGAAAATCTAGACGGTGAGGAGAACGACCATAAGGTGCCGGAGGCAGCAATAGACCCTTGGAGACAAGTCGGCTGAATGACGATGTATTGAAACTAGACGCAATTTGAGTGTTCCATCGTCATTAGGAGGCCATTAACATTACAATTAAGCATCAGTTATGCGTCGGATTCGAAAATCTAGACTCACAGGAAACGGATCATAAGTTGCCCGAGACAGCAATATCCCCTTGTAGATAAGTCGGCTGGAGGACGATGTATTGAATCTCGACGCAATTTGAGTGTTCCATCGTAATTAGGAGGCGCTGAACATTACAATTAACTACAGTTTTGGGTCGGATACGAAAATCTAGAGTCATAGGAGCGGACCATATGGTGCCCGAGGCAGCAATATCCGCTTGGAGACAAGTCGGCTGGAGGACGATGTATTGAATCTCGACGTAATTTGAGTGTTCCATCGTCATTAGGTGGCCGTGAACTTTACAATTAACTATCAGTTTTGCGTCGGATTCGAAAATCTAGACTCTGAGGAGAACGACCATTAGGTGCCCGAGGCAGCAATAGACCCTTGGAGACAAGTCGGCTGGAGGTCGATATATTGCATCTCGACGCAATTTGAGTGTTCCATCGTCATTAGGAGTCCCTGAACGTTACAATTAACAATCAGTTTAGCGTCGGATTGGAAAAACTAGACTCACAGGAGAACGACCATAAGGTGCCCCAGGCAGCAATAGACCCTTGGAGACAAGTCGGCTGAATGACGATGTATTGAATCTAGGCGCAATTTGAGTCTTCCATCATCATTAAGAGGCCCTTAACGTTACAATCAACTATCAGCTTTGCGTCTGATTCGAAAATTTAGACTCATAGGAGAACGACCATAAGGTGCCCGAGGCATCAATAGACCGTTGGAGACAAGTAGGCTGGAGGACGATGTATTGAATTTCGACGCAATTTGAGTGTTCCATCGTCATTAGGAGGCGCTGAACGTTACAATTAACTTTCAGTTACTTGTCGGATCCGAAAATTTAGACTCACAGGAGAACGACCATAAGGTGCCCGAGTCAGTAATAGACCCTCGGAAACAAGTCGGCTGGAGGACGATGTATTGAATCTCGACGCAATTTGAGTATTCCACCATCATTAGGAGGCCATAAGCGTTAATATTAACCATCAGTTTTACGTCGGATTTAAAATTTAGACTCACAGGAGACGGATCATAAGTTGCCCGAGGGAGCAATATCCCCTTGTAGATAACTCGGCTGGAGGACGATCTGTTGAATCTCGACGGAATTTAATTGTTCCATCGTCATTAGGAGGCGCTGAACGTAACAATTAACTATCAGTTTTGTGTCGGATACGATAATCTAGACCCACAGGAGACGGACCATATGGAGCCCGAGGCAGCAACATCCCCTTGGAGACAAGGCGGCTGGAGGACGATGTATTGAATCTCGACGCAATTTGAGTGTTCCATCATCATTAGGAGGCCCTTAACGTTGCAATTAACTATCAGTTTTGCGTCTGATTCGAAAATTTAGACTCATAGGAGAACGACCATAAGGTGCCCGAGGCAGCAATAGACCCTTGGAGACAAGTCGGTTGGAGGTCGATGTATTGCATCTCGACACAATTTGAGTGTTCCATCGTCATTAGGTGGTCATGAACGTTACAATTAACTGTCAGCTTTGCGTCGGATTCGAAAATCTAGACTCACAGGAGAACCACCATAAGGTGCCAGAGGCAGCAAGAGACCCTTGGAGACAAGTCGGCTGAAGGACGATGTATTGAATCTCGACGCAATTTGAGTGTTGATTCGTCATTAGGAGGCGCTGAACGTTACATTTAACTATCAGTTATGCGTCTGATTTGAAAATCTAGACTCACAAAAGAACGACCATAAGGTGGGCAAGGCAGCAATATCACCTTGGAGACAAGTCGGCTGGAAGACGATGTATTGAACCTCGACGCAATTTGAGTCTTCCATCGTCATTAGGAGGCGCTGAACATTACAATTAACTATCAGTTTTGCGTCGGATACGAAAATCTATACTCATAGGAGAACGACCATAATTTGCCCGGGGCAGCAATTGACCCTTGGAGACAAGTCGGCTGAATGACGATGTATTGTATCTCGACGCAATTTGAGTGTTCCATCGTCATTAAGAGCCGCTGAACGTTACATTTAACTATCAGTTATGCGTCGGATTCGAAAATCTAGACTCACAGGAGAACGACCATAAGGTGCCCGAGTCAGTAATAGACCCTCGGAAACAAGTCGGCTGGAGGACGATGTATTGATTCTCGACGCAATTTGAGTATTCCACCATCATTAGGAGGCCATAAGCGTTAATATTAACAATGTTTTACGTCGGATTAAAAATTTAGACTCACAGGAGACGGATCATAAGTTGCCCGAGGTAGCAATATCCCCTTGTAGATAACTCGGCTGGAGGACGATGTGTTGAATCTCGACGGAATTTAAGTGTTCCATCGTCATTAGGAGGCGCTGAACGTAACAATTAACTATCAGTTTTGCGTCGGATACGAGAATCTAGACCCACAGGAGACGGACCATATGGAGCCCGAGGCAGCAACATCCCCTTGGAGACAAGGCGGCCGGAGGACGATGTATTGAATCTCGACGCAATTTGAGTGTTCCATCATCATTAGGAGGCCCTTAACGTTGCAATTAACTATCAGTTTTGCGTCTGATTCGAAAATTTAGACTCATAGGAGAACGACCATAAGGTGCCCGAGGCAGCAATAGACCCTTGGAGACAAGTCGGCCGGAGGTCGATGTATTGCATCTCGACACAATTTGAGTGTTCCATCGTCATTAGAAGGTCATGAACGTTACAATTAACTTTCAGCTTTGCGTCAGATTCGAAAATCTAAACTCACAGGAGAACCACCATAAGGTGCCAGAGGCAGCAAGAGACTCTTGGAGACAAATCGGCTGGAGGACGATGTATTGAATTTCGACGCAGTTTGAGTGCTCCAACGTCATTAGGAGGCACTGACCGTTACAATTAACTTCCAGTTTCGCGTCGGATTCGAAAATCTACACTCACATGAGACGGACCATATGGAGCCCGAGGCAGCAACATCCCCTTGGAGACAAGGTTGCTGGAGGACGATGTATTGAATCGCGACGCAATTTGAGTGTTCCATCGTCATTAGGAGGCGCTGAACTTTACAATTAACTATCAGTTATGCGTCGGATTCGAAAATTTAGACTCACAGGAGAACGACCATGAGGTGCCCGAGGCAGCAAGAGACTATTGGAGACAAGTCGGCTGAAGGACGATGTATTGAATCGCGACGCAATTAGTGTGTTCCATCGTCGTTAGGAGACCCTGAACGTTACAATTAACTATCAGTTTTTCGTCTGATTCGCAAATATAAACTCACTGCAGAACGACGATAACGTGCCCGAGGCAGCAATAGACCCGTGGTGACAAGTCGGCTGGAGGACGATGTATTCAATCGCGACGCAATTTGACTGTTCCATCGTCATTAGGAGACCCAGAACGTGACAATTAACTATCAGTTTTGCGTCGGATTTGAAAATCTAGACGGTGAGGAGAACGACCATAAGGTGCCGGAGGCAGCAATAGACCCTTGGAGACAAGTCGGCTGAATGACGATGTATTGAAACTAGACGCAATTTGAGTGTTCCATCGTCATTAGGAGGCCATTAACATTACAATTAAGCATCAGTTATGCGTCGGATTCGAAAATCTAGACTCACAGGAAACGGATCATAAGTTGCCCGAGACAGCAATATCCCCTTGTAGATAAGTCGGCTGGAGGACGATGTATTGAATCTCGACGCAATTTGAGTGTTCCATCGTAATTAGGAGGCGCTGAACATTACAATTAACTACAGTTTTGGGTCGGATACGAAAATCTAGAGTCATAGGAGCGGACCATATGGTGCCCGAGGCAGCAATATCCGCTTGGAGACAAGTCGGCTGGAGGACGATGTATTGAATCTCGACGTAATTTGAGTGTTCCATCGTCATTAGGTGGCCGTGAACTTTACAATTAACTATCAGTTTTGCGTCGGATTCGAAAATCTAGACTCTGAGGAGAACGACCATTAGGTGCCCGAGGCAGCAATAGACCCTTGGAGACAAGTCGGCTGGAGGTCGATATATTGCATCTCGACGCAATTTGAGTGTTCCATCGTCATTAGGAGTCCCTGAACGTTACAATTAACTCAGTTTTGCGTCGGTTTCGAAAACCTAGACTCACAGGAGAACCACCATAAGGCACCCGAGGCAGCAATAAACCCTTGGAGACAAGTCGGCTGAAGGACGATGTATTGAATCTCGACGCAATTTGAGAGTTCCAAAGTCATTCGGAGGCACTGAACGGTACAATTAACTAGCAGTTTCGCGTCGGATTCGAAAATTTGACTCACAGGAGATGGACCATATGGTGCCCAAGGCAGCAATATCCCCTTGGAGGCAAGACGGCTGGAGGACATGTATTGAATCTCGACGCAATTTGAGTGTTCCATCTTCGTTTGGAGGCCCTGAACGTTACAATTAACTATCATTTTTGCTTCGGATTCGAAAATCTAGACTCATAGGAGACGGACCATATGGTGCTCGAGGCAGCAATATCCCCTTGGAGACAAGTCGGCTGAAGGTCGATGTAATGATTTTGGACGTAATTTGTGTGTTGCATCGTCATTAGGAGGCCCTGAACGTTACAATTAACAATCAGTTTAGCGTCGGATTGGAAAAACTAGACTCACAGGAGAACGACCATAAGGTGCCCCAGGCACCAATAGACCCTAGGAGACAAGTCGGCTGAATGACGATGTATTGAATCTAGGCGCAATTTGAGTCTTCCATCATCATTAAGAGGCCCTTAACGTTACAATCAACTATCAGCTTTGCGTCTGATTCGAAAATTTAGACTCATAGGAGAACGACCATAACGTGCCCGAGGCATCAATAGACCGTTGGAGACAAGTAGGCTGGATTACGATGTATTGAATTTCGACGCAATTTGAGTGTTCCATCTTCATTAGGAGGTGCTGAACGTTACAATTAACTTTCAGTTACGCGTCGGATTCGAAAATTTAGACTCACAGGAGAACGACCATAAGGTGCACGAGTCAGTAATAGACCCTCGGAAACAAGTCGGCTGGAGGACGATGTATTGATTCTCGACGCAATTTGAGTATTCCACCATCATTAGGAGGCCATAAGCGTTAATATTAACCATCAGTTTTACGTCGGATTTAAAATTTAGACTCACAGGAGACGGATCATAAGTTGCCCGAGGGAGCAATATCCCCTTGTAGATAACTCGGCTGGAGGACGATCTGTTGAATCTCGACGGAATTTAAGTGTTCCATCGTCATTAGGAGGCGCTGAACGTAACAATTAACTATCAGTTTAGCGTCGGATACGAGAATCGAGACCCACAGGAGACGGACCATATGGAGCCCGAGGCAGCAACATCCCCTTGGAGACAAGGCGGCTGGAGGACGATGTATTGAATCTCGACGCAATTTGAGTGTTCCATCATCATTAGGAGGCCCTTAACGTTGCAATTAACTATCAGTTTTGCGTCTGATTCGAAAATTTAGACTCATTGGAGAACGACCATAAGGTGCCCGAGGCAGCAATAGAACCCTTGGAGACAAGTCGGTTGGAGATCGATGTATTGCATCTCGACACAATTTGAGTGTTCCATCGTCATTAGGTGGTCATGAACGTTACAATTAACTGTCAGCTTCGCGTCGGATTCGAAAATCTAGACTCACAGGAGAACCACCATAAGGTGCCAGAGGCAGCAAGAGACTCTTGGAGACAAGTCGGCTGGAGGACGATGTATTGAACTTCGACGCAATTTGAGTGTTCCAACGTCATTCGGAGGCACTGACCGTTACAATTAACTTGCAGTTTCGCGTCGGATTCGAAAATCTACACTCACAGGAGACGGACCATATGGAGCCCGAGGCAGCAACATCCCCTTGGACACAAGGCGGCTGGAGGACGATGTATTGAATCGCGACATAATTTGAGTGTTCCATCGTCATTAGGAGACCCTGAACGTTACTATTAACTAGCAGTTTCGCGTCGGATCCGAAAATCTTGACTCACAGAAACGGCCCATATGGTGCCCAAGGCAGCAATATCCTCTTCGAGACAAGTCGGCTCGAGGACGATGTATTGAGTCTCGACGCAATAAGAGTGTTCCATCGTCATTATGAGGCTCTTAACGTTAGAATTAACTATAAGTTTTGCGTCTCATTCGAAAATTTAGACTCACAGGAGAACGACCATAAGGTGCCCGAGGCAGCAATAGACCCTTGGAGACAAGTCGGCTGGAGGACGATGTATTGAATCTCGACGTAATTTGAGTGTTCCATCGTCATTAGGAGGCCCTGAACGTTACAATCAACTATCAATTTTGCGTCGGATTGTAATATCTAGACCCACAGGAGAACGACCATAAGGTGCCCGAGGCAGCAATAGACTCTTGGAGACAAGTCGGCTGAAGGACGATGTATTGAATTTCGACGCAATTTGAGTGTTCCATCTTCGTTAGGAGGCCATGAGCGTTACAATTAACTATCAGTTATGCGTCGGATTCGAAATTCTAGACTGTGGGGAGAACGACCATAAGGTGTCGGAGGCAGCAATATCCCCTTCGAAGCAAGTCGGCTGGAGGACGATGTATTGCATCTCGACGCAATTTGAGAGTTCCATCTTCATTAGGAGGCCTTTAACGTTACAATTAACTATACGTTTTGCGTCTGATTCGAAAATTTAGACTCACAGGAGAACGACCATAAGGTGCCCGAGGCAGCAATAGAGCCTTGGAGACAAGTCGGCTGAAGAACGATGTTTTGAATCTCGGCGCAATTTGAGTGTTCCAGCGTCATTAGGAGGCTCTTAACGTTAGAATTTTGCGTCTCATTCGAAAATTTAGACTCACAGGAGAACGACCATAAGGTGCCCGAGGCAGCAATAGACCCTTGGAGACAAGTCGGCTGATGAACGATGTTTTGAATCTCGGCGCAATTTGAGTGTTCCAGCGTCATTAGGAGGCGCTGAACGTAACAATTAACTATCAGTTTTGCGTCGGATACGAGAATCTACACCCACAGGAGACGGACCATATGGAGCCCGAGGCAGCAACATCCCCTTGGAGACAAGGCGGCTGGAGGACGATGTATTGAATCTCGACGCAATTTGACTGTTCCATCATCATTAGGAGGCCCTTAACGTTGCAATTAACTATCAGTTTTGCGTCTGATTCGAAAATTTAGACTCATAGGAGAACGACCATAAGGTGCCCGAGGCAGCAATAGACCCTTGGAGACAAGTCGGCTGGAGGTCGATGTATTGCATCTCGACACAATTTGAGTGTTCCATCGTCATTAGGAGGTCATGAACGTTACAATTAACTTTCAGCTTTGCGTCGGATTCGAAAATCTAAACTCACAGGAGTACCACCATAAGGTGCCAGAGGCAGCAAGAGACTCTTGGAGACAAATCGGCTGGAGGACGATGTATTGAATTTCGACGCAGTTTGAGTGCTCCAACGTCATTAGGAGGCACTGACCGTTACAATTAACTTCCAGTTTCGCGTCGGATTCGAAAATCTACACTCACATGAGACGGACCATATGGAGCCCGAGGCAGCAACATCGCCTTGGAGACAAGGCTGCTGGAGGACGATGTATTGAATCGCGACGCGATTTGGGTGTTCCATCGTCATTAGGAGACCCTGAACGTTACAATTAACTATCAGTTTTTCGTCTGATTCGCAAATTTAGACTCACTGGAGAACGACGATAAGGTGCCCGAGGCAGCAATAGACCCTTGGAGACAAGTCGGCTGAATGACGATGTATTTAATCTCGACGCAATGTGAGTGTTCCATCGTCATTAGGAGGCGCTGAACATTACAATTAACTATCAGTTATGCGTCGGATTCGAAAATCTAGATTCACAGGAGAAAGACCATAAGGTGCCCGAGGCAGCAATAGATCCATGGAGACAAGTAGGCTAGAGGATGATGTATTGAATTTCGACGCAATTTGAGTGTTCCATCGTCAATTGGAGGCCATGAACGTTAGAATTAACTATCAGTTTTCGTCGGTTTCGAAAACCTAGACTCACAGGAGAACAGCCATAAGGTGCCCGAGGCAGCAATAGACCCTTGGAGACAAGTCGGCCGAATGACGATGTATTGAATCTCGACGCAATTTGAGTGTTCCATCGTCATTATGAGGCGCTGAACGTTACAATTAACTATCAGTTTTGCGTCGGATACGAAAATCTAGACGCACAGGAGACGAATCATATGGTGACGGAGGCAGCAATATCCCCTCGGAGACAAGTCGGCTGGAGGACGATGTATTGATTCTGGACGTAATTTGAGTGTTCCATCGTCATTAGGAGGCCCTGAACGTTACAATTAACTATATGTTTTGCGACTGATTCGAAAATTTAGACTCACAGGAGAACGACCATAAGGTGCCCGAGGCAGCAATAGACCCTTGGAGACAAGTCGGCTGCAGGACGATGTATTGCATCTCGACGCTATTTGAGTGTTCCATCGTCATTTGGAGGCGCTAAACTTTATAATTAACTATCAGTTTTGCGTCGGATACGAAAATCTAGACTCACAGGGAATGGACCATATGGTGCCCGAGGCAGCAATATCCCCTTGCAGAAAAGTCGGCTGGAGGACGATGTATTGAATCTCGACGTAATTTGAGTGTTCCATCGTCATTAGGAGGCGCTGAACGTTTCAATTAACTATCAGTTATGCGTCGGATTCGAAAATTTTGACTCACAGGAGAACGACCATAAGGTGCCCGAGGCAGCAATAGATACTTGGATACAAGTCGGCTGGAGGACGATGTATTGAATTTCGACGTAATTTGAGTGTTCCATCGTCATTAGGAGGCCATGAACATTAGAATTAACTATCAGATTTGCGTTGGATTCGAAAATCTAGACTCACGGGAGAACCACCATAAGGTGCCCGAGGTAGCAATAGACTCTTGGAGGCAAGTCGGCTGAAGAACGATGTTTTGAATCTCGGCGCAATTTGAGTGTTCCAGAGTCATTAGGAGGCTCTTAACGTTAGAATTTTGCGTCTCATTCGAAAATTTAGACTCACAGGAGAACGACCATAAGGTGCCCGAGGCAGCAATACACCCTTGGATACAAGTCGGCTGGAGGACGATGTATTGAATTTCGACGTAATTTGAGTGTTCCATCGTCATTAGGAGGCCATGAACATTAGAATTAACTATCAGTTTCGCGTCGGATACGAAAATCTAGACTCACAGGAGAACGACCATAAGGTGCCTGGGGAAGCAATTGACCCTTGGAGACAAGTCGGCTGAATGACGATGCATTGAATCTCGACGCAATTTGAGTGTTCCATCGTCATTAGGAGGCGCTGAACGTTACAATTAACTATCAGTTACGCGTCGGATTCGAAAATTTAGACTCACAGGAGAACGACCATAAGGTGCCCGAGGCAGCAATAGACCCTTGGAGGCAAGTCGGCTGGAGGTCGATGTATTGCATCTCGACGCAATTTGAGTGTTCCATCGTCATTAGGAGGTCATGAAAGTTACAATTAACTGTCAGCTTTGCGTCGGATTCGAAAATCTAGACTCACAGGAGAAACACCATAAGGTGCCAGAGGCAGCAAGAGACTCTTGGAGACAAATCGGCTGGAGGACTATGTATTGAATTTCGACGCAGTTTGAGTGCTCCAACGTCATTAGGAGGCACTGACCGTTACAATTAACTTCCAGTTTCGCGTCGGATTCGAAAATCTACACTCACAGGAGACGGACCATATGGAGCCCGAGGCAGCAACATCCCCTTGGAGACAATGCTGCTGGAGGACGATGTATTGAATCGCGACGCAATTTGTGTGTTCCATCGTCATTAGGAGACCCTGAACGTTACAATTAACTATCAGTTTGTCGTCTGATTCGCAAATTTAGACTCACTGGAGAACGACGATAATGTGCCCGAGGCAGCAATAGACCCTTGGAGACAAGTCGGCTGATTGACGATGTATTTAATCTCGACGCAATGTGAGTGTTCCATCGTCATTAGGAGGCGCTGAACATTACAATTAACTATCAGTTATGCGTCGGATTCGAAAATCTAGATTCACAGGAGAACGACCATAAGGTGCCCGAGGCAGCAATAGATCCTTGGAGACAAGTCGGCTGGAGGATGATGTATTGAATTTCGACGCAATTTGAGTGTTCCATCGTCATTTGGAGGCCATGGACGTTACAATTAACTATCAGTTTTGCGACGGTTTCGAAAACCTAGACTCACAGGAAAACAACCATAAGGTGCCCGAGGTAGCAATAGACCCTTGGAGACAAGTCGGCTGAATGACGATGTATTGAATCTCGACGCAATTTAAGTGTTCCATCGTCATTAGGAGCCGCTGAACGTTACATTTAACTATCAGTTATGCGTCTGATTTGAAAATCTAGACTCACAAGAGAACGACCATAAGGTGCCCAAGGCAGCAATATCACCTTGGAGACAAGGCGGCAGAAGGACGATGTATTGCATCTCGACGCAATTTGAGTGTTCCAACGTCATTAGGAGGCACTGAACGTTACAATTAACTTGCAGTTTCGCGTCGGATTCGATTATCTACACTCACAGGAGACGGACCATATGGTACCCAAGGCAGCAATATTCCCTTGCAGACAAGTCGGCTGGAGGACGATGTATTGAATCTCGACGCTTTTTGAGTGTTCCATTGTCATTAAGAGGCCCTTAACGTTACAATCAACTATCAGCTTTGCGTCTGATTCGAAAATTTAGACTCATGGGAGAACGACCATAAGGTGCCCGAGGCAGCAATAGACCCTTGGACACAAGTCGGCTGCAGGACGATGTATTGCATCTCGACGCTATTTGAGTGTTCCATTGTCATTTGGAGGTGCTAAACTTTATAATTAACTATCAGTTTTGCGTCGGATACGAAAATCTAGACTCACAGGGGATGGACCATATGGTGCCCGAGGCAGCAATATCCCCTTGCAGAAAAGTCGGCTGGAGGACGATGTATTGAATCGCGACATAATTTGAGTGTTTCATCGTCATTATGAGGCTCTTAACGTTAGAATTAACTATAAGTTTTGCGTCTCATTCGAAAATTTAGACTCACAGGAGAACGACCATAAGGTGCCCGAGGCAGCAATAGATACTTGGATAAAAGTCGGCTGGAGGACGATGTATTGAATTTCGACGTAATTTGAGTGTTCCATCGTCATTAGGAGGCCCTGAACGTTACAATTAACTATACGTTTTGCGTCTGATTCGAAAATTTAGACTCACAGGAGAACGACCATAAGGTGCTCGAGGCAGCAATAGACCCTTGGAGACAAGTCGGCTGCAGGACGATGTATTGCATCGCGACGCTATTTGAGTGTTCCATCGTCATTTGGAGGCGCTAAATTAACTATCAGTTTTGCGTCGGATACGAAAATCTAGACGCACAGGAGACGAATGATATGGTGACGGAGGCAGCAATATCCCCTCGGAGACAAGTCGGCTGGAGGACGATGTATTGAATCTCGACGTAATTTGAGTGTTCCATCGTCATTAGGAGGCGCTGAACGTTTCAATTAACTATCAGTTATGCGTCGGATTCGAAAATTTAGACTCACAGGAGAACGACCATAAGGTGCCCGAGGCAGCAATAGATACTTGGATACAAGTCGGCTGGAGGACGATGTATTGAATTTCGACGTAATTTGAGTGTTCCATCGTCATTAGGAAGCCATGAACGTTAGAATTAACTATCAGATTTGTGTTGGATTCGAAAATCTAGACTCACGAGAGAACCACCATAAGGTGCCCGAGGTAGCAATAGACTCTTGGAGGCAAGTCGGCTGAAGAACGATGTTTTGAATCTCGGCGCAATTTGAGTGTTCCAGCGTCATTAGGAGGCTCTTAACGTTAGAATTTTGCGTCTCATTCGAAAATTTAGACTCACAGGAGAACGACCATGAGGTGCCCGATTCAGCAATAGACCGTTGGAGACAAGTCGGCTGAAGGACGATGTAGTGAAACTCGACGCAATTTTAGTGTTCATTCGCCATTAGGAGGCGCTGAACGTTACAATTAACTATCAGTTTTGCGTCGGATACGAAAATCTAGACTCACAGGAGAACGACCATAAGGTGCCCGGGGCAGCAATTGACCCTTGGAGACAAGTCGGCTGAATGACGATGTATTGAATCTCGACGCAATTTGAGTGTTCCATCGTCATTATGAGGCGCTGAACGTTACAATTAACTATCAGTTTTGCGTCGGATACGAAAATCTAGACGCACAGGAGACGAATCATATGGTGACGGAGGCAGCAATATCCCCTCGGAGACAAGTCGGCTGGAGGACGATGTATTGATTCTGGACGTAATTTGAGTGTTCCATCGTCATTAGGAGGCCCTGAACGTTACAATTAACAATCAGTTTAGCGTCGGATTCGAAAAAGTAGACTCACAGGAGAACTACCATAAGGTGCCCGAGGCAGCAATAGTTCCTTGGAGACAAGTCGGCTGAATGACGATGTATTGAAACTAGACGCAATTTGAGTGTTCCATCGTCATTAGGAGGCCATTAACTTTAGAATTAAGCATCAGTTATGCGTCGGATTCGAAAATCTGCTCACAGGAGAAGGATCATAAGTTGCCCGTGGCAGCAATATCCCCTTGTAGATAAGTCGGGTGGAGGACGATGTATTGAATCACGACGCAATTTGAGTGTTCCATCGTAATTAGGAGGCGCTGAACATTACAATTAACTATCTGTTAAGCGTCGGATTCGAAAATGTAGACTCACAGGAGAACGACCATAAGGTGCCCGAGGCAGCAATAGACCCTTGGAGACAAGTCGGCTGGAGGTCGATGTATTGCATCTCGACGCAATAAGAGTGTTCCATCGTCATTAGGAGGTCAAGAACGTTACAATTAACTGTCAGCTTTGCGTCGGATTCGAAAATCTAGACACACAGGAGGACGACCGTAAGGTGCCCGACGCAGCAGTAGACTCTTGGAGGCAAGTCGGCTGAAGGACGATGTATTGAATCTCGGCGCAATTTGAGTGTTCCAGCGTCATTAGCAGGCCCTGAACTTTACAATTAACTAGCAGTTTCGCGTCGGATCCGAAAATCTTGACTCACAGGCAGCAATATCCCCATGGAGACAAGTCGGCTCGAGGACGATGTATTGAGACTCGACGCAATTTGAGTGTTCCATCGTCTTTAGGAGGCTCTTAACGTTAGAATTAACTATAAGCTCTGCGTCTAATTCGAAAATTTAGACTCACAGGAGAACGACCATAAGGTGCCCGAGGCAGCAATAGACCCTTCGAGACAAGTCGGCTGGAGGACGATGTATTGAATCTCGACGCAATTTGAGTGTTGATTCGCCATTAGGAGGCGCTGAACGTTACTATTAACTATCAGTTTTGCGTCGGATACGAAAATCTAGACTCACAGGAGAACGACCATAAGGTGCCCGGGGCAGCAATTGACCCTTGGAGACAAGTCGGCTGAATGACGATGTATTGAATCTCGACGAAATTTGAGTGTTCCATCGTCATTACGAGTCCCTGAACGTTACAATTAACTATCAGTTTTGCGTCGGTTTCGAAAACCTAGACTCACAGCAGAACCAGCATAAGGTGCCCTAGGCAGCAATAGACCCTAGGAGAGAAGTCGGCTGAATGACGATGTATTGAATCCCGACGTAATTTGAGTGTTCCATCGTCATTAGGAGGCCCTTAGCTTTACAATTAACTATCAGTTTTGCGTCGGATTCGAAAATCTAGACTCTGAGGAGAACGACCGTAAGGTGCCCGAGGCAGCAATAGACCCTTGGAGACAAGTCGGCTGGAGGTCGATATATTGCATCTCGACGCAATTTGATTGTTCCATCGTCATTAGAGTCCCTGAACGTTACAATTAACTATCAGTTTTGCGTCGGTTTCGAAAACCTAGACTCCCAGGAGAACCACCATAAGGCGCCCGAGGCAGCAATAAACCCTTGGAGACAAGTCGACTGAAGGACGATGTATTGAATCTCAACGCAATTTGAGAGTTCCAGAGTCATTAAGAGGCACTGAACGGTACAATTAACTAGCAGTTTCGCGTCGGATTCGAAAATTTAGACTCACAGGAGATGGACCATGTGGTGCCTAAGGCAAGACGGCTGGGGGACATGTATTGAATCTCGACGCAATTTGAGTGTTCCATCGTCGATTGGAGGCCCTGAACGTTACAATTAACTATCAGTTTTGCGTTGGATTCTAAAATCTAGACTCACAGGAGAACGACAGTAAGATGCCCGAGGCAGCCATAGACCCTTGGAGACAAGTCGGCTGAATGACTATGTATTGAATCTCGACAAAAATTTAGTGTTCCATCGTCATTACGAGGCGCTGAACCTTACAATTAACTATGAGCAATGCGTCGGATTCGAAAATCTAGACTCACAGGAGAACGACCTTAAGGTGCCCGAGGCAGCAATAGACCCTTGGAGACTAGTCGGCTGGATGCCGATGTATTGAATCTCGACGCAATTTGAGTGTTCCATCGTCATTAAGAGGCGCTGAACGTAACAATTAACTATCAGTTTTGCGTCGGATACGAAAATCTACACTCACAGGAGAACCACCATAAGGTGCCAGAGGCAACAAGAGACTCTTGGAGACAAGTCGGCTGGAGGACGATATATTGAATTTCGACGCAATTTGAGTGTTCCAACGTCATTAGGAGGCACTGAACGTTACAATTAACTTGCAGTTTCGCGTCGGATTCGAAAGTCTACACTCACAGGAGACGGACCATTTGGTACCCAAGGCAGCTATCGTCATTATGAGACCCTGAACGTTACAATTAACTATCAGTTTTTCGTCTGATTCGCAAATTTAGACTCACTGGAGAACGACGATAAGGTGCCCGAGGAAGCAATAGACCCTTGGAGACAAGTCGGCTGGAGGACGATGTATTGAATCTCGACGCAATTTGAGTGTTGATTCGCCATTAGGAGGCGCTGAACGTTACAATTAACTATCAGTTTTGCGTCGGATACGAAAATCTAGACTCACAGGAGAACGACCATAAGGTGCCCGGGGCAGCAATTAACCCTTGGAGACAAGACGGCTGACGACGATGTATTGAATCTCGACGCAATTTGAGTGTTCCATCGTCATTAGGAGGCCATTAACATTACAATTAAGCATCAGTTATGCATCGGATTCGAAAATCTAGACTCACAGGAGACGCATCATAAGTTGCCCGAGGCAGCAATATCCCCTTGTAGATAAGTCGGCTGGAGGACGATGTATTGAATCTCGACGCAATTTGAGTGTTGCATCGTCATTAGGAGGCGCTGAACGTTACAATTAACTATCAGTTTTGGGTCGGATACGAAAATCTAGAGTCATAGGAGACGGACCATATGGTGCCCGAGGCAGCAATATGCGCTTGGAGACAAGTCGGCTGGAGGACGATGTATTGAATCTCGACGTAATTTGAGTGTTCCATCGTCATTAGGAGGCCCTGAGCTTTACAATTAACTATCAGTTTTGCGTCGGATTCGAAAATCTAGACTCTGAGGAGAACGACCATAAGGTGAACGAGGCAGCAATAGACCCTAGGAGACAAGTCGGCTGGAAGTCGATATATTGCATCTCGACGCAATTTGAGTGTTCCATCGTCATTAGAGTCCCTGAACGTTACAATTAACTATCAGTTTTGCGTCGGTTTCGAAAACCTAGACTCACAGGAGAACCACCATAAGGCGCCACAGGCAGCAATAAACCCTTGGAGACAAGTCGGCTGAATGACGATGTATTGAATCTCGACAAAATTTTAGTGTTCCATTGTCGTTAGGAGGCGCTGAACGTTACAATTAACTATCAGCAATGCGTCGGATTCGAAAATCTAGACTCACAGGAGAACGACCATAAGGTGCCCGGGGCAGCAATTGACCCTTGGAGGCAAGTCGGCTGAATGACGATGTATTGAATCTCGACGAAATTTGAGTGTTCCATCGTCATTATGAGGCGCTGAACGTTACAATTAACTATCAGTTTTGCGTCGGATACGAAAATCTAGACGCACAGGAGACGAATGATATGGTGACGGAGGCAGCAATATCCCCTCGGAGACAAGTCGGCTGGAGGACGATGTATTGAATCTCGACGTAATTTGAGTGTTCCATCGTCATTAGGAGGCGCTGAAC